>NC_085029.1:13608090-13797144 GCF_963692335.1 Osmerus eperlanus
AGAGGAGGAGAGGGGAAATGAGAACAAAAGTCTAGAGCAGAATACAATAGAGTACAGTCCTCATCTTTTTTCGAAAATATTGTTTCAACCTTTCAAAACATTGAACGTTGACCAAGGTTTTCCGTTCCACAACGGTCCATTCAACAGTATTAGAGGACAAGTGCCCCCTCTTGTGGTACGAGTGGCATCGTGTAAGCAGAGCTGCAGTCCACCAATCCTAAAGTGAAAACCAGCATGACGTGAAAATAATTTGGTTTAGTGAGGCTGGGCAGTGGGCATGAAATGAATCTTTGGCTACCTGTCTTTTTAACACACGATCACTCCACGCCGGTGTTAAATTCTAGAATAAATTAAATAGTTTATTGGTCAAATTAGTTGGTTTTTACGTTTAAATGTTACCGACTTGCAATTATTTGGTCATCAGAGATGTGGATGCTACGTAAATGTTTTAACACGTCTTACGTAATGTTCCTTTAATTATTTAATAATTCTCATATAAATATTTGCATCTTCCGTATGTGTGTGCGAGGGGGCTGGGATGGGCTGGGCCAGCCTGTGTGAAGCAGGGACAAGGTGGTTATAGTACAGGGCTGGGCTCGTGTATATTTGGCTGAGCAAGGCTGGGTTTGATGACGCACTCCAGGAGCCAGGACTTGATGCCCGTAGGGACAGAGAGGCTATACAGGAATCTTACTGCCAGAAACTAGAAATCTTTTTATTTTTTAAACTCAGGCTGAAAACTTGAGGTAAGTGCACAGCAACAGGTTATTCAACTACACATTTTATGAAGGACAATGTTGCCTTATGTCGTATATCATGATATGTGTGATAGGGTCTACCATTTTCTTGATTTACATCGTTTTAAGCTGGCAATGTTATTTCACATCCAATTAGATTCCAACATTGGGTGGGATAACTTTCATAGATGTAAAATGGAACTCAAACCATCTTAAATCTTTCTATCTACTAATGTACTAATTGTGTTCCATGGAGTAAGATTTCTCTTTCTCTGATATGACTGAGTCTGACAAGAATCTATTTCAGGAAGACCTAATGTTGAGAGAAACAAAAACACAAGAAGAGCAGAATGATTGACTAGGTGGGAAGACTGACTCTGGCTCCTGAAAGACAACATAGAAATGGCAGATAAATAGAAATCGAACTTTACCTGAAACTAAGACACTTTTGTTGGAGACGGTATTGGTGAAAGTTACAGTACTGAAGATGAATGATCAAGATCCACATCTTAAGTATGTTGCATTGCAGTGCTGTGGTCAGACTGGTTGGTTTGGTGCCATTCACAAATGTTATAGAATGCACATAAGGCACAGCTACTGAAGGGACAAGATTGAGACTAATAGAAGACACAGTCTTTCAGCACACCATGAGAGCATACTATTGTAATAAATAAATAAATACAAGAAATATCTGCAGGACTTAAGACAAAGTAATTTCGGTCTACGACTCATCAAGAACGATACCAATGGAGTTACACCCATTGTAGAACAAAGGTCTTAGACTACACCCTGTCTTCTGACATCTACGAACCTCTCTTTCCACTTTCCATATCATTTAATCTCTTGAAGAACTTCCATCTATGGCTAACCGTAATATTGTCATATTGTATCTTTCAGGAGCAGTCTGAAACTTTGTATCAGACCAGGATGACAAGCGTCTCAAAATACCTAGTCAATGTAAGTGTAATGCTCTCTCGTTTTCGAATTCATAACCTTCTTGCCAAACCCTTTCTAAAGCCACATTTCTTAATTACAATTAGTGTAAATCCACTAATCCACTGAATGAAATGATCCACCTTTCCCAGAAGTTAACAGTTTTTTTGTCTGTCCTCTTTTTCAGCACCTGGTGACGTTCTCCCTGCAGGATGGGGAGGTGAAGAGCGTGGAGGAGGCCCAGTCTCGCCTCTCCCTCCTAGCCCGGTCGGATCGTCTGTGGAGCCAGGAGATGGTGCTGGAGGTCGGGCCAGATGACCTCAGACTCAGAGACGTACAGAACCAGGTATGCAGTAAACTTCATGTGGACAAGCTGACATTCTTGCACAGAACGGTTTCCCGAAATTTTCATTGCCCCACTTTAGAGTTAAATCTATTACTTTTGTGAGATTCAAAAAACGTTACTACTTAGAACCAAGAAGGCTTTGAATTATCCTCAAGGGTTTACAACCGGTTCTCCAAAGAACACTTTCTGTTTCTAGGTCCAGTAGTTTATTGTTAAATAGTATCAAAATGTTGTTGTTGAATGTATTGTGTCCTGTGCAGGAGGAGTTGGAGAAATACTCTGTCTCATCTATATTACGCTGTGACGCCATCCTGACAGAGAAAAGATTCCCATCCCTCCTTCTCCTTGTCTGCCAAAGTGTCAAGCAGAAAAAGCCTGATGTTCTCTTCTTCAACTGTGAGGCAGTAAAGGTGAGTTGTAGAGTCTATTTGTAATTTCAGACATTAGCTTAGCTTGTTGCCTCCATGAGTTTTAATTCCACTCATTCTTTACATTCTGATGGCCTATCCTCTGACAGGGGCCCATGCAATGCATCCAAAATATATTGGAACAATCTGTTCAATCAGGTCCAGTCAGACTACAGTCATGCGACCTCTGTTTCCACAGGCAGAGCAGGTTCGTGACGGTATCTCAAGGGCAGTGTCAGGTTCCTCCTCGAAGACCAAGAAGCGTCATGAGGCTCCCAGGTACGGTCACAGACGTAGACATCATAGCACACTAATAAACAATAACTGGGCACAGAAAGTGTGTGTATGAATGTGTACGTGTGTGTTTGAAGTGTGTATTTGAAAGAAAACGGTAGAAAAGAGTTAAACCCAACAAACGATTCACGGTTTTTCTGTACCCCTTGACAACCATCTCATTCTCAAGTTTTCTATGACCTAAAGCGGGAGTCCAGCATGCATAGGCACCTGTCACAGAGAGAGAGAGGTGGAGTGGAGAGAGAGTGAGAAAGCTAGTGAGTGTGCAGCTGAGACAGAAAGAGGAGAGACCTGTTTGACTGGTTTCTACATAACTTTAAAAGGTGTGACAGAAAACAAGGCCATTGTCGCTGAAGGGAGCGGAAAGAGATGATGGTGGTGCACTGAAAACTCAAGGATTTAACTCTAAGCAGTACTCCGAGACAAACCTAAGGACACTAAAAGGGCAGATACAGTATATTAGGTAAGATATCAGCTCGTATCAGAGGTGGCCTCTATCTGGATGATAACAACTGAACTGTAGCCATTGGGGGTGATCTGTATGCTTGGCTGTGTGTTTGAGACTGACTCTATGTGTTACAGTATGTGAGGGACTGTAAACAACCAATGTCAAACAAAAGGCTTAAAACAGACAGATACAAATGTTCAGTTTCTTATTCAGAGTTTTCATTATGTAGTTAATCAAGGGGTGTGGATCCTTTCAAATGTGAATACAATTAATGTGAATACAATTGTGTTGATGTTAAGCTACAGACGTGTTATAATTTCCGTTCACACACAGTGTTTACTGTCCATAAAGTACATCAAACTGATATGAAAGCTAGGTGTAACTAGAGAACACTGCTGGGCATGCCTTTCTCTGTAAACTGTATTTACTGAATGGAATAAGGTTTCCCTATGTTAATAATTGCTGAGCTCTCTGGTTTTTAATTGTACTATAATTACGGTGCACTGGTGGCGTACATTTACTGATGGCTGATGGCTGTTTCCTGCGGTGTTGAATGAATAGTTGTTCTTAGCAACTGCCAAAATAATTACTGTAAAGACTGCGGCCTGGTTCAGAAGGGTTTTATTACTTATATTATTGTTTTTATTGATCTTATGTAAAGCACCTTGAGCTGCAATTCTTGTATGAAATGTGCTATATAAATAAAGTCGCTATATTATGTTATAAAAGAACCACAGTGAGTTCTTAAAACTCCTAAAACTTACCCATGTACAAGAAATGTGAGAACAGGTTAAAAACAACACACACACAGTCAGAAGGGGGAGGGATCAGTTCAATGAGTGTCCAGAATGTCAACATGCACTGCTCTCTCCCTCCAGTCTCGCTCTGGTTCCCACAGAAGAGATGATGGACCCCTATGGAATACCAAACCCCCCCCTTCCACATGCACCCAACCCTCCACCAGCCAACCCTCCACCTTACCCAGGACCCAGAGGTACGGCTTGTTTTCACATGGATATTTGTGCGTGTGTGCTCTTGCAATTCACCTGTTTGCCATGTCAATAAAAATCTTTGGATCTGAATGGAGATATGGGGAGGGGGGGGAGAATGAATAAGGGAGGATGAGAGAGCGTGGGAGAGAAGGAGGGGAAGGGAGGCTCAGAGTAAGGTATTTAAGGTAGAAGGTAGGAGAGCACAGAGATTCCATTGTGTGTATCGAGGGGTGGTGTTTGTGCGCGTTTGTGCGTGTGTGTGCGTGCGTGCGGGGAGTTGGAGAAAGAGGGGAGGAATTCTGAATGTAGGCAGTTCCAGGGCAATGAATACAAATGGAGGCCAGAATTGTATCTTTCTCTCTCAGCAGCAAATGGGGTGAATGGAGGGCAGCCTGACGTGTCCTTCCTGCGAGCAGACAGAGAAGTGGTACGTTCATCTTTTTGGAAGAGATTTCTACAATATGTGTGCATTTAAAAAATGTTAACCAAAGCTAGATGGGTTAATCCTTCTCCAATTCATCTTGTGTGTTTGTTCTCAGGGCATTTTGAATCACTGTTTCGATGACATTGAGGCATTCATGTCAAAGTTGCAGCAGTCTGCAGAAGCTGCAACAATTTTAACCCAAAGGAAGAAGAAAAAGAAGAAAAGCAAAAAGCAAAATGTTGAAGGTAATATTTGGAAAAGAGAAATGGGACATTTTTTGTAAATAGAATCTCAAATTATGTATCTCACAAGATTTTACTAATAGTGAATTATGGCCTCCATCAAGGTGTTTTAGTTTTACTTTGGCCATCCAACTACTGTATACATTACCTAACTTCTGTCTGTGCTCTTCACCTTAAACAGAAGAGTTGCTCATTGCAAAAGCTCGACCTCCACTGGAGGAGGAATTCGTTGATATCTTCCAGAAATTCAAGTACTGCTTTAGTCTGCTGGTGAGTGAACTTTGTGCAACCTGCACAGTAATGTAAAGTTATAAAAGCCCCTTGTGTGCCTGAATTAGTTTTTTTCTTATCCTTTCTTTCTCTCTCTCTCTCTGTCTCTCTTCCTCTCTGCAGGCCAGACTCAAGTTTGCCATTTCAAACCCATCATCAGAGGAGCTGCTCCACCACGTGTTCAAACCTCTGGATATAGTGAGTACAACTATTCATTCCCAGTCCCCCTCCTCCAACCAATAAAAGCTCACACAGTGACAACCTGGGAGGAGCTCTAGAATGAATGATTGTCCTGTAGCTGCATAGATTAAAAAGGCATGTCACAATCAGTATTTAGAAATGTTTCCCAGTTGTTATCTCTTGTGATTTCATAACATTAATAAAAAAAACTTATGGCTGAATGTTTGGAAATAACAGTTCTATGGTAACAGGAGGGTAGGCACAGTATATAATGGAACATAGGCCTAATGTACAATTAGTTATAACTTTTCAAAACAACTTTTTATTTTTTATTTCAGAGGCTTAAGCCAAATAATTGTGTTGGTCAGCTTCATCAACAGCTTTTTAAAGTCACATTTAATATTTACACAGGGCAGTACCCAGTGTGATATGGAGAACAAAAAGCAGGCCATGGTTAAAATGGGATTATTTACACAGTTACTTCATTTCTGGGAGATTGTACAAAAAGCCTCTTACCTCAGACAGACTTGCTTCATAGTCAACCGTCTGTTTTGAGGTAAAATTGAATCCACGTCAACAACAGCATTTTTGTTGAATTTCTAGATTGAGTGGTCTAGCTACTGTGAAATGAATCATTGAGTAACAACAGAAAGGAATGTCTTGGAAAACTGGGCATGGAGGAACATGTATCCTGGCACACCTGCAGAGTAATAGGGAGAGACCGAGAGAGGTGTGACTGGCATCTCTTTGGCAATGTGTTTGCTTAGTGTCTTTGTGTTTTTTTTTTTTTATAATTAGGGTAACATTGATCTAAGGTAATTCATCGTGTTCTGAAATCCCTAAAAGTACCAGGTGTTGATCATGTCTCAGGCCCCTCATCCATTCCATCCATTAAGTTGCCCTTTCAACAGTATTGTAGCTGTGTAGTCTATATAACCCTAGTCTAACAGAGTGTTACCTGTGTGTCCAGATGGTGAAGACTACAGGGGGTCCAGCTCTAGGGGCCTCAGTGGCCAGCCCCGCAATGACCAGCTCAGCTGTGACCCTGCTCCAAAGCCACCTGAACGAGGAGGAGAAAGAGCTCTGGACATCCCTGGGCCCCAACTGGACACTCTCTCGGTCAGTAGAGGTCTCGGGAAATCCTCTGACATCTCACTTTGATGAGGTGGCCTCGTATGGTGATCTGTGATAATGGCATAACATGAAACAGGACTTTGTGCCCACTAACATCACTAGTGTCCTGGCTAGGTAGTCAATTAAGTCTTGTTTTGAATGTATGCTAAAGACTTCTGCTTCTTCACAGACAGGTGGCTCATGACCTAATTTCATGCTATTATGTTGAGGTTAAATCTCTCTTCACTTTCCGGTTGGTTGTTAGCTCCTGTTGATGTGACTCTGGTCCCTTTTCTCTGTGTGTGTGTGTGTTTGCGTGTCAGCTCCCAGCTCAGAGGGCCTGTGCCCGCTTACACCCCAGTGTTCCTGGACGGCTGGAAGCCGGAAGCCAATAAGGCAGACGGTCAGGTCTGGGAAGACCCTTTGGAGTCCCAACATAAACAAGAAGCCATGAAGGAGAAACAAGAGGTAGGGGATTGGCTGACCTAAAAAGTCATAGTTATATCCTTTAGAAGTATAAAGGTGAGAATTTGAGATCAAGTGTTTGTGTGCACAGAAAGTGTTGCCTCACCCCCCCCCCCCTCTCTCTCTCTCTCGTCAGAAACAACAGCCCCCTCAGCCAGCTGCACCAGCAACTCCTCCTATTGAAGAAATGTATGTTTTATGTTCACTTTCATATAATAGATTTATAATCATATCAAAATGTTTAATTTGCCAAAATTGTAGAGTAATTTTCACTCCTTTTCAACCAGAGACAGTAGTGTCCTGCCACCTGAGGGAGAGAGGCTGTACAGCTGCAGTTATGACTTTGTGGCGCGGAATAGTAGCGAGTTGTCAGTTCTACAGGGAGAGACGTTGGAGGTAAGCCTCTGACAAATCCTTAAAGGTTCTCCATGGCAGTTCTTTTTAAGAACATTCTTAGACCACTCCCATGAAACAGGACTCACCAAACAGGTCCAAGACCAGACAGGTGTATTGGAATCAAGGAAATACAGGAATACTTTTTGGCATGATGCACTATGCTTGTCTGACTCATTCATTTTATTAGTGGACTTTTTCCTGGATAAAAACAGCTGTCTTGTTAACCCTTGTGTTATCTTCGGGTCGTTCTGACCCATCAGTCATTGTGACCCACCGTCGTATTGCGACAACTTTACCGCATACAAAAACAAAGTGAAGCATTTTCTTTTAACCGTTGGGCTGTCTCAGACCCCCCACATTGCGAAGGTTAAAAGAAAATTATTTTTATTTGTTTTTGTATTGGGTAAAATTGGGTAAACACAACGATGGTTCGTTATGAACCTTTGGGTCATGTGACCCGAAGGCAGCACGAGGGTTAATATGGACTGGGCTTCATATTTATTGGCTTCTCTCTGCCTCTGTCAGGTGGTTGAGTCATCCAAACGCTGGTGGAAATGTCGTAATCGCTTCAATGAGATTGGCTTTGTCCCATTCAACATTCTGGAACCGGTGTCTCACGCAGAAAGCCCAGGCACACAAAGACCACCCAAGGTAACACACATCCACATACAGATACACACAAACACATCCACATACAGATACACACAAACACATCCACATACAGATACACACAAACACATCCACATACAGATACACACAAACACATCCACATACAGATACACACAAACACATCCACATACAGATACACACAAACACATCCACATGTACAAAAAACAACAACAAACGCTTTAAACTGAAATCCACCTTGTTTACTCTCGTGTGCTACCCTAGGCTCCGCCTTTGACAGCTTCCAGCGGTGGTCCTCCCAGCTCTCCTGCCTTTACCCATCAGTCAAATCCTCGGCCACGAAGCTTACAAGTATACAGCCACAACGCTCCCACCTCAGAAGACACAGACAAAGGTACCAGCTCGATACAAAAGGGCTACATTGACATCAAATCGGGGGACAGTTGGGATGTTTGTCTTTCGCGTGAGGGTTTGCGTATAAGAGTACAGAGAAATAGACGGCAACCCATTAGGAAATTAATGTTTGCCTTAAGCTCTTTACAGATGAGGTGGTTTCGCTGTTTGCTCTAAGCTTACAAGACTTGTCAAGTAGGTTTAGTGTCTCTGGCCACGGTCTGAGGAAACAACTGTAAATCTGTTTTCATGTGGGTTGTTGGATGGAGGCGAATTAGCTGTGTACAGAACTATCTTTTGATTCATCTTCTATTAGAGAACACGTAAGCAGGAAGTATAGTGTAGGCAAAACATCTTTAGGAATTCAAACAACCTGTCATATGCACTAATGTGAACCCTTAGTCACTCCTGCGTTCTGTTGCAGCCATGATGGTGAACGACGAACTGCTCCAGCGACTGACCAATGGGAAGTCTGGTTTGAACAAGTCCCTGCATATCCCTCGGTCCTCCGACACCTCCGTCCCCCTGGACTATCATTCCCCCCCTGATGAAGTGGCAGAATGGCTCAAGGGGAAAGGTTTCAGCGAGCCGTGAGTGCTGAGTGAAATACACATGAGCATGCACACGTGCCTTTCCACGGGAGTCAGGTGGCTGAGCGGTTAGGGAATCGGGCTAGTAATCAGAAGGTCGCCGGTTCGATTCCCGGCCGTGCCAAATGACGTTGTGTCCTTGGGCAAGGCACTTCACCCTACTTGCCTCGGGGGAATGTCCCTGTACTTACTGTAAGTCGCTCTGGATAAGAGCGTCTGCTAAATGACTAAATGTAAATGTGCCTAAACACCCTCTTTTTTAACTGGACTTTTTAATGCTAGTTTGTGGTAATATTAACCTTTTAACAATTTGTCACAAATATGTGTGGAAAGGACAGGTAACGTATGTATAGAGGGTCTAACCATGGTCTCATTCGCTGCTTGTGGTTCCCTCAGGACGGTACAGTGTCTGGGAGTGCTGACAGGTGCTCAACTCTTCTCTCTGAACAAAGAGGAGCTTCGTGCCGTCATCCCAGAAGAGGGCACCAGAGTCTACAGTCAGCTCACTGTGCAGAAGTCACTCCTTGAGGTAAGACAAGACAGTGATTCTCAATCTATCTTGTTATAACACATTCAAACAAAAACAAAAATTCTGCGTGTCTGTTGGAGTCTTTCCAGATCTAAATACATATTTTTTCCTAGGATGCCCGGAGGGCTACAGAGCTTGAAGCTGTCATGGAAAAGCAAAAACTGAAGGTGGACCTGAAACTGGAGAGTAGCACCCTATGAAAAATGGCACTGACTTAAATAATATGTGCCAATGAAGAAATGACATGCTATAATTTAACACACTATAAGTGAATATGAAATTCTTGTCCAAGTACACCACCTTTTCCCCAAGGACTGGTCCAGAATCAACGTATTTGCTGTGAATGTAATATTCTATGAAATTGTGACTAGGTCCACAGGGTTTGCTAAAGTTGCTTGTGAATGCTCACATTAATACTAACAATATTATACTGAAAAAACATTTAAAAATGGTTCTTTATACCCTATTGTATATCCCTAACCCATGGTGTAAACTTATTTTGTTTAAATCAAAAATTCATTTTTGTGTACCTCTACAATCCAACTATAAATGAATGTATATTTAATATATTGTGTACTGTAAAAAAATTCTGTACAACAAACAATCCTGGTCTTTGACAAGTACAATGTGTCCATCTTGACAATATAATAAAAAGGCTGGAAGTTTATTTTCTTCAGGCAAAAAACAATCTTCTTCCAGCATAATAATACAAACATTAAGTACATGGAGACAACACACATTGAGAAAAAGCTATGCATCAAAATACAATGTTTTCGCAAATAACTTGAGGTGACAGACAAGCAAGAACCAACAAATTCCCTAACCCTAAAGTCATTATCAAAATGATTGGAAGCTGAAATCGTAAAAAGCATTATATGTTAGAGGATCCACTAGGTGATCTTGTTGCTACACATGTCCAGCCTAGGATTAGAAGGGTTTATATATTTGTCTTCATTACATTTTATGTGAACTAAATTCTACACAAAACAAATTTCCACCCCCCCACCCCCCATTACAAAAAATAAGAAATAGATATTAAAACATGGCTGCATAAGTTAGCCTTACATTAAACAGACAATCTTTAAAGCTACTGTAAAATGTTCCCCAGTAAAACTAGCCAAGAGTATTGGGAAAGCCAACTGATAACATGCCATCTGGGTTTAACAGCCAATAGTCATGTGGTTTGGGAGAATAAAAGAATATAGAATCAATAACATAAATAATATGGTTTATTGTATTTCAATTTAAACTGGTAAATTGACACAAACATATTTGCTAGAGAAGCCAAACATTACATAACACCAGTGGTAATGGTTAAATGACTTAAGGGAAATTCTATATCAAATGACAGCAATGAAAAAGCACAAAACAATGGAAAGCGCCACAAAACTTAAAATGTTGTTTAAAAGGGGACCCTTTTCTTCACCCAAATGTCAGCAAATAAACAGGAAAGCTAAATGTTCCCACCACTACTGGAAATTCAATTCAATTTCTAGAGTAGCTATACATAGTGAAATTTTATGAAATGTCTAAATAGCCACCAATTTAGACAAGCCTTACATTTCACTCTTGATAATTATGATCCCCCAATCTAAAGCCAGAGATATACATTGATTACATAAAAAAAAATAAGGCATGTATGATACATGTATATACTGTATAAAACATATACAGCATATGTTGCCATTTCTCATACACGATTATCTATGAATCTTACAAGTAAGATGCTTGGAATAGCTGTGAAAGTAAAATTCTATGGATTTTTAATGAGGGGAAACATACAAAGGGGAATCATACAAAGACAAGACAGCATCCTTCATAGATTCACTGCAGGTCTGAACATGTAGTGTGTGGGTGAGGGAGGGAGGACCGAGGGGGTCTTCAAAAGTCACCAGAGTCCCTGTCGTCCGCCCGACGGGAGTCCGTCCTGCCGTTGATGCCGTCCCTTCTGTCGCGCTCACGGGATTGGTCCCTTGAGGAGCGCTCTCTGTCACGAGAGGACCTTAGGGAGAGAGACAGTCGAACACATCAGGAAATTGTGGGTGGAGAGTAGAGAAGCAAGGGGGACACGTCAATTTAAATAAATGTATTCGTTTTGCAGATTTTTTTCTCCACTATACTTCAGTGCTGGACGTGTGAACGTTAGTGATGCCAGTCGTCCTACTTGTGTCTGGAGCTCTGCTCGTGGCTGTGACGGCGGCCCCGGCTGCGGGACCGAGAGCGACTGCGGTGACGCCTCCTCCTGTCCCTCTCCTTTTCCCTTTCCTTCTCCCTTTCTCTCTCCCTTTCCTTTTCTCTCTCCTTCTCCTTCTCCCTGGAGCGGGAACGCCTCCTCTCTCGGGAGGAGGACCGAGAGCGGCGCCTCTTGCGGTCTCGGGAGCGAGACCTGGGATCAGGACAGACAAGCCACTTTACATTTAGCAACGTTTGCTGTAACCAGTTTAGATGTACATTATACAGATGTATTATGTTTAGTGCAGTGAGTTTACTATGCTAACCTTCTATGCTCCCGGCTCCTTGACCTGGTGCTGGTGCTGTAGAGTGGAGGAGGCAACACTTAGTCAACTGAATGAAACGCTGACACTGTAAAACCGTTTATTTCTAAGTCTAAATCCATGATTTCTTATCCCACCTTTTTTTCTTCATCTCCTCCTTCTCCCTCTCTTCTCTCCTCTTCAGGCGGTCCTGGTTTCTCTTTTCCTGCTTTTCCAGAACAGTTTTCTAAGAACAAAAGGAGACACAGACTTATATTTCACAAAACAGTGCATTTTACTGTTAAGTTCAAGCTTGGATTTAGATCGCTCTAACCCTAATAGCTGCCAATATATTCCAGACCTGCAACTGTTCATCTACAGACTGCTGGGATCTACCTTTAGCTGGTCCAGTTTCTCCCTGATCTGGATGAACCCCAGGTGCAGTTTCCCACCAAAGTGATCGGCCAGGCGACGGTCGTTGTCGTGGAGACCAAGGTAAGCGGAGCACACTTCACACACCCGGAGCTTTTGCTGCTGAAAGCTGGAGGCGGGCATGGAGTTCCTGTACTCCTCCTACAGCAGAGCACACAAGAGATCAGGAACCAGAGAATACACACCCAAGTACCTTGTTTTCTGCAAACTATTATGAAACTCCGGGACAGTTATAACAACCTAAAAATGGTTTAGACATAAGAGGACAATGGCCGTTTAAGAAGCACAAATCATTCTTCACCTCTGCATCCTTCTTCCTGCTGCGAACTTTCTCCACTTCATGTAGAACCTTCTGGGCCTCGTCTACGTTCCCCTCGGCTCCCAGCTGCTCGGCCTTGGCCAGCAGCTTCCCGATCTCCTCGTTCAGCTCGTGCACCTTCTCTGCCTGCAAAACAGCATTGGTCCTGGGCCATGAGTCCTGGGTCATGAGTCCTGGTCAGCGGTTAATCAATTACACACTCGAAAACAGAAACACTTGAGAAATAAAGTGAATGCAGAAGACCTGTGCCAAATTGAGATTTTTGCTAAGTGGACATACAAGATGTGAAAGTAGTAGACTGTCAAGTAGTATATTAACTGAGATGCATTTGATTAGTATCAAAGTTGGGATGTAAGGAGAGGGTCTATGAGTTAATGACACGTTTACACTAAAAGACAAAGTCCAACCCAAGTGGTAGCCGATAACAGAACCAGGGGACGGCCCACAGTAGTGAAGCGTGTGTACTTTCCTGCCTCTCTCTGACATCTCTCTGGTTTCTCGTCTCACCTTTGCTGCCACCTCAGCACTGATCTCCTCCTGAGTCTCAGCCAGACGCTTCTTGGCCAGTTCCGTTCTCCGGTCGCAGTCAGCAATGAATGACTCCAGGTGGTCGACGGCCTTGAGAAACACAAACATTGCAGCATTAAAGCAGGCAAGACGGAAAGCAAAGTGTAAAGGTACAAAAATACAGTGCCGTACATGGGGTAATACACAGGGTTAATTAACATATTTACAAAACAATTTAAGCAGGTGACCATGCAGTAAGTACTAAGTACTGTATGCAATGCCAGTGCCATGTATAAGACCGTGAACAAAATGTGTTGAGCTGGTAGATATATTCAGACTGCGCACTTACATCAAGCTCAAAGAACAGGTCCCTTTCCTTGGAGGCAATCTCATAGTCTGCCCTCAGAGCTAGGTCGTGGATCTTGGAACACTCCCCCAGATCCATACGCTTAGGAAACAAACCAAATTAGAGAATCCATCACCGATTCTCTGTGGGATGGAGTTTCCTTAGGAGAGGCTGAGTACTTACTGTTCCAGACAGGATGTCGTGTGGACAGCAGTTCAGAAGATGGCTCTTGCAGACCCGCTCGTCCGTGAACTTGACCCTCTGTCGCGTCTCGTCCCCTGAAACAGTCCAGAAACCCTTAATGAGAAACACCTCACATACTCTGTAGCTACAGCGAGGTGTCCAATGAATCACTGGGCCCATATTATCATAAAGGGGGCATACAAGCGCATCCTGTTGTTTTCTTTTAGATTGGGTCAAAAACATAATCAATGAGCTACAATGTCCCACAGACAATGTCAGCAACGTTCTGTTTCTTTTACTTGACTATGGACTCAAATATTTACCCATCGCTGGCTGCCTAGTGTGTGCCCCCATTACTGACATACATCACATACACCTATAACACCACAACAGCAGGGGCGGATAAGGCATTGTGGTCTTTCTAGCTTGTAATGTATCCTGTTGGAACTCAGATCTTACCTTACTGTACCGGAGCCTAACCACATGAATAATGTATGGAATGTTCCCAGATTAGGTTCTATTGAGTCTCAAAATAGCAATCCATTGTCTCATCTAGTAGTAGCCAATTATTTTCATAGTGCCTACCTACGTAGCCTACAACCAACGTTGATTGACATGGACAGCTTGACATGGCTACCTAGGTCTCATGACATTCTCATTCAGTTTAGAAGGGCTGTGTGTGTTTAGCAGCAGCTGTCACTTTGCTTATAGACACAGATCTGCTGACTTGACAGACTTTCGAAGAACTTCCGTGAGTACTGCTGCTTTAGCCAAGGGCCTTACAGTAATGAAACAGTGAAAATAAAATAAAAGCGGAAATAAATTTAAAAAAAAAAAGGAAAAAAAAAAAGTTAGTTTATACACACTGCGAGCTGCAACATATACTGTACCCATCTGAATCTTCAAGACCTCAGCTGCAGAATTTTAAACCCGCTGTAGAAAAGTATAAATGGGAACAGTTTTCTTGCCCATACCTGTAGTAAGGAAGTTGGGAGTGATACACAAGTCAAATTGAAAATGATCTGTGCAAAAGCTTCTTCTGATGGCTAATACTGACGTCTGATAGTAGCTTAAACGTCAACATGGAGGAGTACTCCTCTCTGAGCGCGACCAGATTGTATTAGCTTTATTTCAATCTGCAAATTGTAGGCTAATTCAAATGTCACTGAAGACAATTCCATTGTTGTGATGTTAAAAATTACAACTTCCGGAATGAAAAACAAAGTGTTTGGATATTCATCATAACAGCTTTAAAAATCATGTGGGACTCACGGCTCGATGAACATGAGGCTTTTCTGCAACTCCTTTGCAGATTGATGTAGGCTGGCAAAGATACACTGAACCTTTATGAATAAAATAAAGGGGCCACAATTGTTCAGTTTGTATGAAACATATGTATGGGATGAATTTGAATTCATCTCTCTCAACACACAAGCACCACGCACACACAAACTCCCACTGAAGAGCAACAGGCCCAATAACGGCTAACTCAACAGAACCACTAATTCAAGTGAATTTTTCCACTCCTATATCACTCATGTTTGGTAGTCCAAGGTCAAATTAATAATTGTATCACCCTTGTCTGCTGTATTGTTTTTAATGAGTGTATCCATGTTACTCTCATATAATTTATCTACGGAAATTTCAACTGGTTACACAAAGCATTTGTCATAACAGAGGCGACACAATGACTTAATCGATGCATCCCGTTATAGTATAGGCAGCAAAGTTGACATTGAGAGAATGGTATGTGGACACATCATCCATATGGAAGGTATTGTCCGTGTTGATTGTTAACATGTTAGCTAGCCAACACTGATGTCCTGAAACAGGACTCAAAAAACAATTAGCACTGCATATGGTTAATCCACACTAAAAATACATTGAATGTAGGAGATTATGTATGGGTATGACCGTGAACATCTTGAGATAGCTAGCTAGTGTTTTCGTGCGGCGAATAGTGATATACTTAGAGCTAGCGTACTGTAATGTAAAGCCTACAGCGGCTGTACTAGCTAGCTAGCGTTTGTTAAATGGCTAAAGCTAAGCTAGCTATATATTTATGCTATGGATACAAACATTAAATCAACAACAGATGCGGAGCAGTTCGACTCATGGGAAACGCACAAAGTTGTCGCCACTCTCCAGTCATCCATTATTTCATTCATTCGTTAAATGTTTGTCCATCTGAAACGCCAAATAATCCAAGCGAGCCACCATTGCACTGCAAGGGTCCATCTTTGCTAGCTACTGTACTAGTGCTTGCAAGCTTAACGGCTAGCTAGCTGCTTCAACTCACCATCCCTCGCAGTCCCCATTAGTTGATCGAGCAAAGCTCTCATTTGAGCTTGGGCCGACATGGCTGTATGTTGTTCTTCGACGCTTCTCCACAAACTACAGTCTACTGCAGCATCTATGGAACTGTAATTTATAAATTAATAGCAACCTAGCTAGCTATATTTGCACGAACGCACCCGCTTGCTAAATCTTCTCTCACGAACTCCCTTCCGGAAATGACGACACATCCGGAAATAGAACAAGAAGATTCACAAAGTTGCAGCTGAACTTGATTTGACAGTTTTGGAAGTTAACCAAATAGCCGTCGTCAGCTCAGGTAAGGAGCATGCACCTTGACCATGTAAAAGTTGTTAATGGTAGCACTTGTTGTTTTACGATCGATCTTGCTTGCCGTGTCTGGTCTAGCCTGGATTATCATCTTGTCCGCCCCACTGGCACAGAAGCAGCTGGTCAAGCTACTGTAGCCCAGCTGACGTTAGCAAGCTAGTTAACAACATTGCAAATTTATGTTGCTTGCTGCCAGTGCTTGGGACTAGTTACATAGGCATAGCTGTATCGAATATAAAAGAAGTTCGTTGGCTCGGTAGCTTCTGTGTTCTTGTTTTGTTTATAAATGTTTAGAATGGGTTGTGTGTGTTGGCAGGCTTGAATAGATTTCAGATCCGCAAAGCCAAAGTTGTGGAAACAGCTAGACCGTTGACGGCCGAGTACAGTACCTTTACCTTTGTTACAGCTGTTCACCTCTTTTGTCTAGATGTGCAGTCATATCAGTAAACAAAGAGGAAACGTTTATAAAAACAGATCGTCATTTTACTGCAGCAAGTTGTGTGTCTGGTTCTAACTGTTTCAACCCTTCATGTTGTGTTTGTTAAGGTAGTTTAAAGGCTGTAAGGGTGTGAGGAGCAATGGAGGCCACAGAAACAGACCCCATGAAGAGTGGGGAGGCAGGTGTAGAAGATGGGCAAACACCTCCCACACAATTGAAGAAAAAGAAGAGTTGCAGCGAAGGCTTGGGTTTTACTAAGCTGTCCCACTGGCGCACTGCTGCCTTCTTCTTTTCGCTGTTTCTCTGCCTCACCATAGTCTTTGCCTTCTCTTTCATCATGCCATGTCCTGTCCGACCACAATATCTCAGTGCCTGGAATCGCACCTTTCCTCAAGCAGGTACATAATACATTTAGCACCGGAGAACTGAGTAAGGTAATAGCATTGTTTTTGTAAAAGTTAAAGTTTTTTTGTGTGTAACACAGCCACCTATGACTTCCTGGACATAGAAGATGCCAACAAAGATAAAGTACTGGATGTGCTATTCATCCGCAAGGATTCAGTGGGTGGTCCGAATATCACATGTGCTGGTAAAGTTAACGTAGAAAGCTGCTTTACTCATTTACTTGTCAAAGTGAGAAGCCTTTTGGCAAAACTTGAACAAAAGCTAATTAAAGGTGGGGAAGTATAGGCTAAAGATAGATTGGGTTGGGTTGTGTTACTGTATGCTTGCATGGGATTAAGATTGTACCTTGTGTGTCCTCCAGGCCTGCCCACGCCCTGTTTGTTTGTGTCAGCGGTGGCAGGGACAAATGGGATGAGCCTGTGGGAGCTTCCCCTGGCCCCGGACTTCCAGTGGGGCCAGTGTGGTCTGGATGGACTGAATGGACTGGCAAGGAAAGAAAAAGGCTGTCTGCTGTCACACGCTGATCAACTCACGGCCATAGACAAATACAACGGTGACTGACTGACATTATTTTCTGTCTTGTTAACGTTTCAAGTTTATTTGCCATTTGCCACAAGTACAGGGACATTGGAATTATTGGTCCTGCAGCTCTCTTTCCTAACGGTCTAACCTAAATCCTATATGGTTCTAAATCATAATTTCTACATACACAATCCTAATCCTATTTTATCTGAGCTAACATGTATATGAACAATTCTTAATGTGACGATGATGATGTGTCTCTTTCCAGGAGTGATTTTGTGGCAGCGGCCCCAGCCCCCAGGCCTGAACAGCACCCTCCCAGTTCTCAGTGTTCCAGACCTGGATGGTGATGGGTTCAGTGATGTAGCTCTGGTGGCACCAGGCCCACTGCAGGTAAACTTTATTGGCATCATCGGTTTGCCACTTCTCAAATGGCCGTAAGGCTTGAAGATGATCTAGGATTGGGTACCCCATCTCTGTGTTATGTGATGTGTAATGATCTAAATGACCAAACAGATTCTAGCATTCCCTAAACAATTATTTGTTAAAACTAAACTAGGCTGACCACAAAAAGCAATGCAATTCCTCTGTGTCCTTGAGAAGATAATCCTTATGAAAAAAAAATTACAGATAGAATTCTTACCGGCAGAAGTCAAGTGGCTCCCTCTTATTTTGACAGACACAGCTAGTGTTTCTGTCAGGAAAGACAGGGGTGCAGATTGGCTCAGAAGTGGTTCTGGACACTACTGAGACAGCCAAGCATCTTCTGCACCCAACTAAGGACGCCCACTATGTACTTCTTCAGAAAGGTAAGGATCTGAATCAAGTCATTGTTCACCCGAGCCAACTTGGACTTATTTCTCTCTATATTTTTTTATCCAATGACTGACATTGATCCTGATCCATGCTTTGATATCAAGCTAAGGTGACATTATGTATTGACCTTGCAAATTGCAGTGACGATTACCCCTACAATAGTAAATTGATTTTAGGGCCTTTTATGACCTTGGTATATTGGTATTGTTGAGCGTGAGACCCAATAATTCAATACAAAACAATAGCTTGTTAACTGGTGTTCTATATTCTGTCCCTCCACAGACTTTGGCTTATACGGTCTGGCTCTGTGGAGGATTGCAGCTAAAGCTAAAGAAGGTGCAGAGGCTCACCTTAACAAAGACCAAAATTGGGAATCAAAAGCTGACCCCATCACTGGCTTTGTACCAGTCTATGAGTAAGTGAGGGCTGGTAAAAGCTACATCGTAACGTATTGTTGTTCTCCATTGACTTAGGTCAACAGTTTAGAACCCTGTGGTCCATTTACTGGGTCAGAAGCTAGTGTTGTTTGAGACAGGCGTTCCTTGCTCTGCAGGTCTGACTCATTGAGACATGTGTTGAGGACAAAGACAAAGAAAGATAGCCAATCGAACCTGCTGCTGTTGACTGGAGATGCAGTGGTACTCGTAGACGGAAACAGTAGGGTCCCACTGTGGACAGTCAACACCAGCGCTGTCCTGAGGTAACTAAAACCACACAAAAACATCACTCGCTGAATGTAAGGTTTTTGGAGTGCTTTATTCTAATACTATAAAATTATGATGCCTGTTTTTGTCTATATTATTCTGATATAATGGAAATTGTAAGATTTGTCTTGAGGTTTCTGAGAGTTTCTTGTTGTCCTTAGTGAACCTTCTTTCGGCCACTTCAACAATGATGAAAAGCTTGACTTTGTGATTGAGGAGGATAATGGAAATGGCACGAAAAGGGTAAGTTACGAAGAAGGAATGCTCTCACACCTGCCATACCATAATAACACTTCCTAAGCTATTGTACTTATGCACTCGGTAGTAGTACTGTTATGTTGGCTTCTGAATAAACTAGGAACTAAGTGTAGTGTTTTACGTGTCACTCCTTTTTGTTTGGATGTGACACATCTGGCACTGTGTGTGTGTTTATATGTTAGGTAGTGATACTAAATGGGCAGACAGGTGGTATTCTGTGGGAGGCCAGCCTGCTAGCCAGCCCCAACTCCCCCAGACCAGCCTCAGTCAACACCATCAACTCCTTCTCTGTCTTCATGTTCTGGGGGGGAATGCCTTCAGAAACCAACTCCTCAGTAAGAATATTAACCCAGCCACACACCCTGCATGATTCATCTTCTCTATCACTCATCATCAGGTTGTCATTCATCTTCTCAAACTCACGTGTTCTTAATTACAGCACTTGTGTCTAGATAGGTTGTGTAGATTCTTAATAATTTTTTTTCCCTTAAGATTTCTTTGGCCGAGGAACATCGTTCCTATATGCTCCACCCACTTTATTCCAAAGTCCTGCTGGAGAAGAACAATATCAGGGACCACATCATTGCATTTAAAGGTGAGTTCTAAGATGACTGGTTAAACACCGATAGTGTGGACCAGATAATGCTGTCTCTCAAAACCAACTGGAGTTGATTTGATGGCCTTAAAACGATCTGTTGTGTGTGTTTGTTTTGCTTTCCCAGCCACCCTGCTGGAGAGGGGGCGCCACGCCTGCTACATCCTGCTGACGGGGCCACAGAGCAAAGGGGAGGAAGGCACAGTGGTCCTCAGGAAGCGCAAGCTGAAACAGGATGTTTCAGAGAGCCGAGTCCTCCGCATAGGCGCTGGCGGCAGCAGTTACAGTGACGAAGACATCCTAGAGGCCTTCAACAGACTGCGCTTCAGTGATGAGTGACACAGAGGCTGTTACCACAACAACCTTCCTATGCATTTTTTCCTGCTGATAACCAAAGTGTTTACCATAGCTATGTCAACCTTACACAGTCCACCAAAGTGTGGGCAACAGTAGCTATTGTAGCCTCAGTGCTGAGAACCGAATCGAATTGCTGTACCCAAATCATCCCCTTGTGACAATATGCGTGATGTTTACTGTCCATGGGTTTGCTTGAGACTGATAGCCCAAGCTATCTGACTGACGTTTTACTGTCATTAGGTCCATCCACTGCTGATAATACCACCTGCATGTCTCTTGACAATCAAAACTAAAGCCTGCTTCTCATTATAGAAAGATTGTGGTCATGATAAGGATGAAAAGCACTTTTGAGCATTGCTCAAGGTTATTTATCTTAGCGCACAATTGAACTAGCCTCGACAAGAGCTTGAGTTTGCCAACAATATTTACTAAAGGCAGCAGGTCATCATCAGAACACTTAACTAGATGCTCAGTAGTTGAGTTACCATACTGCAGCCTATAGTGTTTTATTTTTATGACAGCTGCTGTGAAGACTTTTAAAGAGGCTTATCTGTGTTTTGAACATAAATGAGAGCTGCTATGTTGCCCTTGATTGCTGTAGTTCAAACCCCCTTTTTTACTGGTACTGCTTTTATATACAACGGCAATATTATAACCTAGACATACTGTAGATCACCATCAGATTGAACCAGTAGATGGTACTGTACCCCTCCAAGTCGCAGATGGTGCAGCCTGAATAGTTGTCTTATCTTCTTAGAACTGTAGATTATTAATATAAGGGATCAAAACTGAATAGTATGAAGATGCTTGATAAAGTGGGTACTACGGTATGTGTTCATACTCTGTTATAAAAGACACCTTTTAAACGATGCTGTTTGGGAAACGGGTTTGTGTATTTGCCTTAATAAATAATATTTAACCTGTAGAACAGGCCTTCTATTGAGCTGGTTTTCTATCATTTGATGTTGTTGTTTAAATATGTAATAATATAATAAATCAATTTACTTTTGAAACGAAACGTTTTGTTTGATTTAAATCATAGTTGACGTAGCAGTGAAAGAATGGTTTATTTAGGTTTAAAAAGAAATGTAGGTTATGTACCTGCTCAGGCCCGTAACGGAAACACATGAGCCCCCCCCCCCCCCACCACCACCATATATGTAACGGATAATGTAATACAAATACCGACGGGACGACGGGACGACGTCACGTGCGCAGATAATAATTTACCAAGGCTAGGGAAGGCAGTACGAGGTTTTGGTCACGTATCTCTCTGGTTGTTAAGGACTATTGCATGTTGCAATGGGTGATCAATTTACTATGACGTGAAGTGGATACACCATGCTAGCCCACAGAAAATAATTTGGGCACAGATGAAACCGGACCCCCCATGTGGTTGAATTTGCGCGCCCCATAGGCTATACACCTGTGCTGGATAGGATCGGGAAAGGATGTCTGCAGGTGGATACTGACGCTGATGGTTTTGTTTGGGTTCAATTGGAGATTAGGCTGTGCACTCTTGCAACAGTATCCTAATGTAATCACCGTAAAAACGGACTTTGCTGTAATCATATAATAGCTTCATAGTGGTAAAATATATCTAGAACGAGCGCCCCATGGTGTGCTTTATGAATGAACGTTCACACCCAGAGACGACTGCACTGTTTTAATAACTGAAGCACGAAAGGGAGATTCCAAACTATGTCGCTAAACTGAACCACCCAGGCTATAGCTAAATAGGCTACCTATACATTCCCCGCTTTGACCCGGTGTGCAGGATACAAAATGTAGTTTCTGTGAACGTTTCCATTTGCCCAAGATTCGGTTTGGAAATTGTACTGCCTCTTCACCTCATTGAGCAGTCCACCCGACTGTCGATGAGGCTATAACGTAGCCTACACACTTCTTTCTTTTCTTTTTTCTTTTTTACTTCGAAATGTATTTCTATTTTATTTTATTAATAAATATATTTTGTGTTACCCAATAGGCTTCGAATTAATAACTAACTACAGGGCAGAATAATTCCGTAACAGCTTATAACTTATCAATTGGCTATCATTATTCCAAAAACAAACATTTGGGGTTATGATCAAATGTGTCCCTTTGATGGTTTTTCTAACTTAGTACTAAAGGGAATTTGTACTTGCATGACCTTACTGTAGGCTAATAGTAGACCATAGCCAATGTGACGTGGGTCCGCCATACCGTTTTGATAGGACTGCACGACTACAACATTATAAACCGAGGCGCGAAGAGCGCACGCTCATCAGTGGAACGAACCCAAGTTTCATCTGCAGGAAGAAAGTATTTCTGAGGCCGAGGCGCCAGCACCTTCAACGTAAGAAAATATATGTCTGATTTTTTCTTTTAAATATAGTACCTACATGGGCTTCGTGTGGATAAGGCTTATAGGTTTAAATTGAAATAAACGACTTTTGGTTTCTTTATCAGCTTCCTTCATATGAAACCACATTTTGCATCAGTAAGCCTAAAGTGCTTCTCTACAGTACAGAGAGGCTAACTACAGTAATACAGTAGGCTACTATACATAGCATTTTTTTTCAATCGAATTAAATTCACAGACTACAATAGCGTATAATTCGAAGCTAGATGGCATCAGGAATTTGTAATTTAACAATAACTGTCGAATATTTGTTAGATTAACTAAAATATCAGTCGGACTATTTTTATAGGCCATCAGGTAAAAATACATTTCTCGAATATTCTGTGAGGTGCACATTCAACCAAGATCCCAGTTAGTTTTTCTATAGTCTTTTCTCCGCTGCGCATTTTTGTCGGCGTCGATAGCTTACCCTTTCGTCAGTTGATGGATACGTGAAGCAGGTAATCGATATAATTGGGATATTTTGTGAAAGTGTGATAAGCATGCTAATCATAGACATAGTTAATGCTAAACCACCCTCGGACAGGTGACTGAGACTGGTTTTTATGTGCTAATGTGACAGTAAAACGGATTTTCTTACATCCTCTTATCAGTTAAGCATGTCTTCCTGACAGAACTAAAAATGGCTGAGGAAATTCAAACTAAGCTGGAGCAATACCGGACTGCACCTTTCGATGCCAGATTCCCTAACCAAAATCAGACAAAGAACTGCTGGGCCAACTATCTGGGTAAGTCTAGACATCAAGGTCATGCAAGGGCTGTGTGTAGTGGAATCATTATTAACCATACAAAGAATAATTGACTGTTATTATGATTTAATTCAATATCAATGTGTAGATTCATTTTTAATTATGTATGTCATGTCCTTATGGAGGTCTCATTTAAATTCTACCCCCCTCTGGGTTTTAGTTAAAAGAGTATGACCTCTTTTGTCTTGACACCTTTATGGCAAGTAATCTAATTTTGGTGATTGACTGTAATGGGGATTAACCCATTGCCTTTTTTGTGGAGAAGACCCCTAGCTGCCTCTGACCTTGTTTCATCATTGTGATTGCTACGTATATTTATTTATAGATTTTCATCGCTGTCAAAAATCGCTGGACGCCAAAGGAGTGGACACCGCCCCTTGTGATTGGTATAAGAGGGTCTACAAGTCACTCTGCCCCATATCTTGGGTAAATGTTTATGCAACTATAAATTGTTTAATCATCTTAAATTTCATAAGTGTAATAATAGAGACTTATGAAAGTATTGATAAGACAAGAACAGTCAAACTATGCATGACTAAGGATTTGGTTGTAATGGCATTTCACATATGCCATTGTGTTAGTTAGAACATAACTGTTTCACTGATAACTGTATAGAGTGGATTGCTCACAAACACATTTGAATACTTCTGAGCATGGTGGGTTGGCCATAAAACATCTGCTCCCTGTCAGTGTTTCTCTGGTTCCCACCCTGTCAGGCTTGTCATGGGGCTTATCTTATTCTGGCCCATTCAGGCCCCAGGGATGCTGGGTAGAAAATATTACATGGTGGGAAATTGGCAACAACCGAAGTGGCAGTTGGCAGCAACTGGAGTCATGTGTGTCTCTTACCCATTTGTCCCCCAGGTCCAGAAATGGGACGACCAGAGAGATGACGGAACCTTCCCAGGGAAGATCTAAACACATCTCAAAAGACAGTTTCCAAAGACGTTGTTCTCACTGCTAAATGTTTGTTTGAGAGGTATGGACAGGCCTCCTCTACCTCTCCTCTACTGCCCCTCTGAAATGGGAGCAGAATATCATTGAAGTCATTCCTTTACAGAAAAAATAATTTATGTATGGCATTAAAATGTCTCAGGCGATATTTATGGAGCTGAAGTGTCTTTGTTTTTAAAGATCATCAATTATTCAGACCAGGTTAAGAAACATTGAGGCAAGGAAAAGAGCAGTGGTTTAACTCCAACATTCATTCACCAGCAGGTCGATGTGGACATCACATGATCTTGGTCATAGTGCTCATTTTAATGCTATCAAAATAAACAATCAAAACGTTTTTAAAAACATCATTTTATTGAATTAAATATACTTACCATAAAATAATATATACTTGATTAACAAGATAAAAAAAAATTATGTATATATTTTCAGTTTACAGAACTAGCTACCACCACTCAAAGCAGGACTGAGGTGCACTGTTAAACCCACCTTTACAGACTCTTAAATCAAATACATAAAACTGCATTTTGAAAACCATGTAATTCCCTTTGTCATATATAGATATATATAAGAGATTACAGTGTATAGGATAATAGCCTATATTGTGGCCTAACAAAGCATCAGATTTAAAACACAAGTTTAGCCTCATCAGGGATTACTTTTACTGTACATGCAACAAAATACTACTAGATTATAGCTTTTACAACATCAGCAATATATTCAAACATTTAAGGTAGAACAATGTTTTAATGAGTATTCATCCATTTTTTTTTAAATGTATTCACTTTTTTTTTTAGGTATATAGTCAATATTTGCATATTTGTTGTTTCTGTTAGGTAACATTGTTATGTGACTTTAAACCTAAACCAGCCAGTGTAGGTAATAACTTTACTTCCTATGTTAACAAATTTGATTTTTTATTTTTATCACTGGGTGTGTCAAAAAGACCTTTCAATATCAAACAGCTTTAATAAAGGTCACTTAGTTATCAAACTAGTCTTTCTACTAGAGGTTAGCAAAAACATTGACCAATACATTACTTAAAAATATATAGACATACATCCAAGAAGCGATTGTAGTTACTGTATTTTGCTTTTGAAGGATCAAGTGTAGTGTGTGTCAAAATATGAACTTGGAAGATTTCCTGACTCATATTTATGAATCCAACTGAGATGCTCTTCTAAACTCAACACAAAAGGTCTCCCAAGTGTCAAAACCTCATTTGCCTCAACAAAACCCAACTGAGTTATAATAGACAGGTGAAATACTAACTTTAACTGCATAGCATTCAGACTTGTTGATGCACACTTAGGGGAGTAATGAAGTAAAGCCAGGGGCATTAAATATATAACCCTTTAGCCTATTTATCCGTACTATAAATGTATAAATTGTGTGAGCAAAGCACATCTCCTGGGCTTCTTTTTCCCCTTGACCAGCTGTACACCATGAGCAGCATAAATACACAGCAGTACCATATCACACAGGGAGCAGCCAGAGAGTAGGACTAGGCACGGATAGGGCCAGTAGCAGCCATGTAGGTTGACCCTGACACTGTGGAGAACCTTTAACACTACAGGGACTAACAGTGCATACAGGACCTGTATAAGAATATGTGGTTATCTACATAGGAAGGATGGGGACCGGTCCAACCAGAAAGTGGAGGGTCAATCCTGTGGGTGCATATAAACCTTGTGCTTCTGTACAAGCCCTGTCCTCTAGAACAGCAGCTGTGGTGGACACACACTCCACTAGGGTGTGGTGTCATGGCGAAGGGACTTTTTCAGTCAGGGCTTGGCAACAAAAGCCCCTGAGTGACTTTGAGCCGAGTTGGTCAGTCAACCTTCCTCTCTCCACTTCTGTTCCCTCTCTCCCATGCGTATCTGGCTCCAATTCTACGAGACAGTCAGCCTCTCCGTCTGTCAGACTCAGTACCTCCTTTTCCCCAGCTTGCCCGGGTCCGTCATGCAGGTTTTAGGTCGAAGAGCTGCATGATGGGAAAATTAATGTTTGAAACTTTGTACAATGGTTGAAGACCAATTAAGTTATTTTGTTCCAAGAGTCTTTTTCTCCTTCTTAGGATCAGTCTGATGGACAACAGCGACATAACATCCACAGCCTAGCTTAAGTCTAGAACATACCTGGATCGGCCGTTTGCTTCTTCTTGTTGTGATGGACGATTTGATTTTCATTGGTCATCTTCACATCCTGGTCCTCCACGTAGTTGCTGCAGTACAGAGAAAGGAGAAGGAGGGATGTGAGTGTGTGAACGTTGGACCATGTAGGAGCATGTAGGAGCATGCCGGAGCACGGTACGGTAGCAGCTATGGTCACACAGTGAAGCAGGGAGTGCAGGGGACCAGAGTCTCGACTCCTACAACGGGGGAGGAATACAGATGGAGAGAGGCAATGGGGTTGGTGGGTTTAGTAGAACTGGGTTCTAGAATCGAAGATGTGGAATGTAGATGTGGGGATGTCTGGGCGGTCGATGCGAACTGTTGTACGAGGAGGATCACCCACAGGGAGGGGGGCTGACAGACTACAGGGCTACAGGGACTCTGTTACTCACTGTTTCAGGTGGCGGCTACCCCGAGCGCTGGAGTGGAGAGAGCACACCTCCATTCAACACAAACTCACAGGTAAAGAGACCATTCACGGCCCTACATTCAAATGTAATCCACTGATTCAACCCAATAAGACCACCAATTGTTTCCATGTCGAAAATGGTATAGAGTTTTGATCCCTGTGTGACAAGGACACGTATGCCAGTCAATGGGAAAGCAGCAGAGCCTACCCGCACATGCGTGAATTAGCATGAATCAGCATCGCCATGTGTTTAGCCGAACAGGCAGCGGAGCCAATCGTATGAGTGGCGTGAAGCTGTGTGTGACCAGTGTACCTGATGACAGTGTTCCTCTCGCGGTGGGCGATGTGGGCGTTGTCGGTGAAGAGGATGGTGTGGTAGGGCACCACCGGGTCACAGGTGGGCAGAATGCCCCGAGCCACGTGGCTGACGCTGTTCAAAATACCGTTATACACCAGGAGGTCGTCCACTAGCAACTGAATGCAGACACACACACACACACACAACTTATTTTTAGGATATATGTTCTTAGAATCTTATTCAACGCAATCTCTTAGCCCCTGAGGGTACTGATACTAGACTGGGTTGTGGAATAGAGGGGAGCTCCTTACCCCAAACTCCTTCACTCCTCTATGGGGTGTCTTGGAGTAGTTCCACAGTTTGATCATGGACACAGTGACCGGCTGATCAAATATGACATACACACGATTTACCTGGATAGAACCAACAGGCAAAGTCATACATAGTAGGGATCCAGACTGGTTAAGAATGTAGGTTGAGCACATCTTCTCTCAATCTCAGGAACACACACACACAAACAAGTCCTTACCAGTCCAGGCAGCACTGGTGCTAGCCACATGTGTCTGCCATCGTGGGTGCTGTTAACACCGTCTACCAGCTTATCTGGAGTCCTCACATCGCCCTTCACACTGTCCAGCACGTTCACACTGTCTGGGAATGCAGCGATGTCTGACACAAGCACCGTCAAGGGACACACACGGAAACACGACCAACTAGTAGGAAGGCAAGTCCATCTGTACAGCCAGAGGCTGCGCTTTCGTCTTTCTGCTTTGAACTTGTCAGGGCGAAAACTGCCTGAGTGTGGTGGGCCTGCTGCAGCAGCCATTCCCATATCCACCCCTAGAGGGCCTTGCTCATTCAGTTATTCATTTCGCAGACGCTTTTATCCACAGCTACTTCCAAGAGAGAGCTTTACAAAAGTGCATAGGTCAATGATCATAAACAACGAGATAGTTGCTCAGGCAACTTCAGGATATCTGGTTGGTAATGTGCCAACAAAGGCTCAAGGCAGCCAGATATTTGGTAGAGTACAAGGGTAGATATGGTTTAAGAGACACTGACTGGGAGGATACTGTTGTCACTCAGGGGGATCTTCTGGTCGTTCTGGTCGTAGAACTCCAGGCCGTTGAGTCCGATGTAGTAGGGGTCCCCCCAGCTGGTCAGCAGCTGCAGCTGGAAGATGACTGGCAGCCAAGGAGTTAAGGAACAGGAAATTGTTAGCCTCGTTTTCACCAACTGTCCCAGACTATACTTTATTAGTTCGCATTTCCATTCAGGACGGTCAAAATAATCAATCATGTTGTCACAGTAGTAACTGCAAGGGGACTCTCTATGATTTGCGATGCTTCTGTGCAACACCAGAAAGGATACATCCACAAGGCATGATGGGAGCTTCATAGTCCATGCTGGCCTGCTCCTGTCTTCTACACCCTCCCCTGCTATCAACAAACACATGCTTACACAACACTCTATAAGCGTTGACTTACACACAGATAACACATGCTAAAACACAGCGTAACACTATGGGGTGTGTCATAAGCAAGGGCAGCATTCACAACGCCGTTAGCTCTTTACCTGAGTAGGTAGGCAGAGTCCTCGGCCGCCTTGCTGTCCAGGCCGCCGGGGCTGCAAGGCTGCAGGAAGTCCGAGAAGAGGATCTCCTGGGCAAAGTCGAAGTGGCAGTTCCCTGTTCCCTTCCTGATAAGGAAGCCCTCTGGTGGAGAGATTGCCACATCGTCCATATACACGTGGATCACCTTCACCTACGGAGGAGTTGACGGAGACGTTTAAGTGGGAGTTTGTTGGCATGTTGTCAACGCGAAAGAAAATGGATGTAGGGCACAAGTCTACAAGCTGTAGACGTATGTCGCTTTGGATGACAGCATCTGCTCAAATGGAAACGGGAATAAACCGCCCATCCCAAAAGCTCCCTCTTATCTGGCTGAGCATGTCCTGTCTCACCCCTCTGTAGGAGTCCTCGGGGGACTTGTTGTAGTTCCAGAGGCGTAGTCCAGCTACCGTCTGGGGCTGTTGGAAGGTCACTGTCAGGGTGTGCTGCTCTCCTGCACAGAAGGGGATCAGCCACATGTGCTCGTCGTCAGCGGTGATGTTGTCGCCGTCTATGAGTCTGGGGACACAGAGGACAACTCAGACCCTTCACTCAGTGAATGGAGAGAGAGAGAGAGAGAGAGGATGGGGAGGGGGAGGGATTGAGGAAGCAAGGAAGCAAGGATAAGGAAGGATCAAGGCTGACTTGTCCAGGGTGCGCAGGTCCTGTCCATAATTGGGTAGGTCATTGAGGTCGCGGGGGGAAGCTGCTACCATGGACAGGTTCAGAGGCAGGCTCTCCCCTTCCTGGCCCACCACCTCCAGCCCTGTCAGGCCCACATAGTGGGAGTCTCCCCACGTCACACAGAGCTCCAGCCTAAGACCTGGGGGGGGGAGGGGACAGAGATGTGATGACATCTATCATTAGAGGGGGAGTTTACACTGGCCTTCTCAATAGATATTCAAAACAGTGTTTCAAATGCTATCTTTTGTTGTTGTTGCATAAACAAAAATAAATAACTAGACTCACACTTTCCACAGTACATTCCTGGAATCTGCTCCATGGTCTCTTCAGACTGGCAAACAGTCTGGTTGAGCTGGAGCTTCAACTGAAAAACAAAACCTTTCACTCAGACGCAACTCAAAAACATCGACAGCGAACGAAGGTCCATCTCTGAAGGGTCTCAACCTCTCCCAGCTACAGCTGAATGCGCCTACTAGCCGAGCATGGAACAACGTTACCCACCATGCCTGTGGTGCTCAGAGTCAGGTCCTCCTCTCGGAAGCCCGCCTGCGTGAAGGGCCGTTCCTCCCCCTCTCCGTCCGCCGTGCGGGGCCTCTGGAGCTCCTCCTCGTGGTCCAGCCCCTCAGAGCCCTCCACCTCGCCCTGGAAGGTCTCGTCGTAGCGCGACATGGCCTCCAGGATGTCATCGTCGGTGGTGAAGAGAATGGTGTCGCCAAACTGGTCGAGGTCTGAGAGGAATGAAGAGTAGATACAGGAACAGTTCACCTAGAGCTGCATGGTTATTTTGGATGTGATGTTAAACTCATATCGTAAGAATGACAAGTAAACTACAGGTTAAGTATATTTGACTTGAGGTTGTTGTATCCAAAGCAGCAAAAGACAGCAGCAAATCTTGTACCCTCACTTTTTACACACAAGTTAACTATAAGTTAACTATAGTCCTGCCTCTTCAAAAGACGGCAGCTAATCTCTTCTAATGAGATCGTCTTGTAAACAACTCAGGCAAAACATACCATGGTAAGCCAGCCAACTTTCTCTAATGACCCCCCCCCCACCACCACCACTACCTCCAGAGAGGTTTCCAGAAGCCTTGGCGATCTCCCCCCTGAAGATGCACCTCCCATCCAGCACCATCTCCACCTCCTTCACCCCTCTGAAGGAGTGGATGCGCGACTTGTTGTAGTTCCACACACGGATCATGGCGACCTGACAGGGGGCGCCAAACTCCAGAAAAATGACATGGCTCCGCCCCGGGGTGAAGGGAGCCAACCAGAGGTGCATGTCGTCCTGCGTGCGGTTGACTCCGTCGATCAGGTTGGCGACCACGCGCGGGTCCTTCCCGTAGGCCGGCAGCACGTTGATGTCCGGCGGGTCGGCGTGGATGTGGGCAGGCTTAAGGGGTTCCCCACTCGAGCTGAAGACCTCCAGGCCGTTGAGGCCCACGTAGTGGCGGTCGCCCCAGGTGGACAGGATGTGGACGACCAGTCGCTGGCCCTGGGGCAGGACCGGGATCTCAAACTCCTCCTCTCGCTCAGGCTCAGCAGACGGGTCATCCTCGGGGTCGTCCGGCAGGGCGCCGTGGGGGTTGGAGCCGGAGGGGCTACGGGGGGGGTTGAGGGCCGTGCCGGCGGCCGCGATCCGTCCCTGGCGTTGGAGGAACTCGTCGAAGATGTCGCCCTCGAAGCCCATGTTGGAGATGCGTCCTCGCTGGCACTGGTTGAACTTGGTGAGCGAGTCCCAGGATTCCATCAGGGTGTCTTCCTGCGCGCTGCGGAGCTGTGCCCTGGGCGGGCGCTGTCTCCGCACTAGGGACATGGGCTCGTCTGTGGAACACACACACATTCCACACTGTGTCATAACCAGCACAAAATCCAGAATGTGGTCCTGATTAAACACACCCTCTGCAGTGAGTTACACACAGTGTGTTAAAGAGTAGGCACATTTTCATCCTGAACACCCTCGCTTTCACAGCAGCTGCTGGTAGAATGATTCTCTCCTTCATTGAAAACAGCCTGTGGCCTACTTTAGACTGACACTGGCCACAAAGAGAGTGCTCAGAGGCAGCAGGTGGGCCAGGCATGTCCTCTGTGTGTGTGTGTGTGTGTGTGTGTGTGTGCAAAGCCCAGATTGGGGAGAAATACTAGTTGTCTGCTTGCAGTCTGAGAGATCAGAAGGGATTATTTGGACTGCAGATTTGGTGTGAAGCAGCAATCTGCCCTGCACCATAATCTAATTTGACGTTATTTTTGACATTGAACAAAGGGAGAACATTTTAACACACCAGAACATTTTTATCCCCATGTGGCTCACAGAGGTGACATTTTACTGAAATTCTTAGAAAACAAGGCTGTGTTTTGCTGTGTAACCTACTGACAGGAAAGTTCTAAACCAGGGTGTTTAGAACATGAGAGAAAACACATTGTACAAGGGCAAATGGGTTGGGCCTGATTGACCATTTGTTTATAGACAAATTTATGGTTAGGAAAATGATAGTGCTAGGTCTTTAGTTTTACGGAAAAGCTCCTGTCTGTCATGAATACACACTGTACTGCAGCAATAATGTTATTCACCATAGGAGTACAGCTCTGTTCAGCAGCCACACAAGAAACACACTAATCCAGGATGACAAACCGATCTGCAGTCACTACAAAGTAACATCTCAGAAAGACGTGTCATTTGTACCAACGTCCCTTCACACTTGCTCATTTCCGATCCACACAATGTTGCTATGGGGACATGGTATGAGCTAGGAGCCAAGTGTCGACCTACCAGTACAGGACAGGCCAGTCGCTCCCTGGTGCTGCTCCTCTGCTGGTCTCCCGCTCCCACAGACGTTCCGGGCCGAGCTCCTGCGTCCGCTCACGGGCCTGTCCTGGGCCGGCCGCTCGCCCAGCTCCTCCAGCAGGTCCGGGCCCTGCTCCAGGGAGTCTGCACTCCACTGACCCCCGTTCAGGCTCCGCTCCATGCCCCTGCACACCCTCCCTGGGTTACAGGACAGCTCGGGGAGCACTGAGGAGGAGGAGGGGGGCGCCACGGGGGGTTTGGGCTCCAGAGACTGCTGGGGTACCAGCCACAGGGGCCGGTCCCTCTCCCGTCCACCCTCGCAGCCCTCCGGAGCGCCCCTGCTCAGGGGCTGGAGCCACTGGGGAGTCCTGGAGGAGGAGGAGGAGGGCTGGGTGGTGACGGTCAGCTCCATGGGGGCCGCGGCGGTTGTGTGCTCCGGCTGCTGTTTAAGACAGAGGGGTTCCTCTGATGGGAAGTCGAAGGAGTTTCTCCGCTGGACAGAGTACAGGGTGGAGGAGGTGGTGGGGGTGATGGGGGGGAGTGGAGTGTGTGTTCTGTCCTGCATTTCTACTCTAACCAGGCCCGGCCCCTCTGTTAGTCTGAAGTCTAGGTCCCGCTGGCTGCTGCCCCCCTCCGCCCCCCTAGCGTCGTCATGACGCTGCGGGCTGGCGCCCCTCAGACTGTGGCCGGAGGACACGGGGCTGGGAGAAAAGGACTCTGGGATGTGGAGTGCCTGGAGGTCGATGGTGGTGCTGTAGTCAAACACCTGGTTGCCACAGCCTTTCTCCAGCTCTCCCTCAAACACCAGAGTGCTGTTGAGGTAAAGCTTCACGTGGCGTGCGCCTATGTCCAGGTCCTAAACAACAGAAACAGCTATTTTAGTCTCAAAGTATATCAATAACTAGTGCAGACATTAATGACATATATGGTTTAAAATGCAATGGACTATTCTAAATGATATACCACACAGAGAAAAAGCAAAAACAGACAAAGTCTTCACACTTTGACACCAGTGACCATGTACAGAGTATTCCTGGCCATGTTTAAACTGTCCTTTAAGGTTTGTCGTCAAGTCTAAACGCCACAGATAAGTAGCCTGTTCACAGGCAAACAGACATGGTGGATGGCTAAAATCCAAGTCAAATCTCCTCAATCCTACAGCCACTTTACCAAACCCCCGGTGCTAGCTCTCTGACTTCTCAAATGCCTACAGCCTTACCTCACCAAACACTGCATCCCAGTCTCATCGTGAACTTCACAATAGTATGGTTTATATTCCCATATGGGTTTAGTCCATTGTCAGGAAGCCCCTTGTTAGCTTGGTCTTGGTGCCCCTGTTCCCGGGCAGTGTGTGTGTGTGTGTGTGAGGGCGGGCGGGAGATAGAAGAACCCCCAGCCTCCCTAAGGCTAATCCCTTCGAGCTAATCTCTCACTGTTCTACATTTGGACTGGTGGCTCTCAGTCACTGCTTAAAGAGACCTAGCTACTACACCCCTCAAGCCCCAGTATAGTCTGCCAGCAGAGGAGCTGGGCCAGACCGCATGGATTTAGGATTCACTGTTACTAACCGCTGGCATGTGGCTCGGTAAGCAAACACTGTATAACCTTGAACTGTGAAAGGGAAACCCCCACAGGCTTAACAGATGTGTATTTTGATATAACCCTTTCGCTACATGAAACATTGTTAACATTCTTAATTCGGGTGAAGGGCTCCTACACTGAGGCCCCTGTTGTAGTTCCAGATCTTGACCCGGGATATCCCGAAGTCTGGAGAGCGCTCAGCGTTCCTGATGATGAAGTAGAGCTGGATGGGGGGGTGGAACGGGCACGTCCACATGTGACGCTCCTTTGTGGTCTGTCAAAAGAAAACACATACCAAAACAAGGGAATTGTCAATACTGAGATAAAAATACAAACTCTAAATAAAGTCACTGATAAATGTCTAGATATGCAATGAAAATGCATATCTAGACATCTAACCTTAGCTTTTCCATTGACCAGGGCCCCCAGGTTGCCGGGGTAATCTGCATTCCTGATGTCCAGGTCATGAGGTGACACGTACAGTTTCCTGTTCCTTTGACAGAGAAACTGCATCTCTGTCAGTCCCACCTGTCTGTCATTCCCCCAGTTGGACAGGATCTCCATGGTGACGTACAGGGTGGGTGTCACCTCAGCCGAGGCCTGCCTCCTCTGCCACGAGAACAGAATGTCAAGCTTCCCTCGACTCACATTCGCCAATCCATTACCGGTGTGACTGCATCACACCTCAGTCACCTTGAAGTGCTGGGGACACGTGATGTTGTGACTCACCAGTGCAGGGCTGTTGTCCGTCTTCACCGGCTGGGGGATGCGGTAGTTCGAGTCCTCCTCCAGCTTCTCCAGGGCTTTCAGGAGCTTATGCTGTTGCCTGACAGAAAGGATCACAAACAAAGCCATTTTATTGTTCGTGTCTTTAACAGCTGTTGGTCTTTGTCCTTGGCGATGCAGGATGTCGATGTGTTGTCCCTGGCATCTGTTGACCTGTACTGGAGCGCTGATGATTCTGCCTCAGTGGCTTGTGGCTTGATACGCAGATCAACATTACACATAACTACCTTTAAAGGGCCTCAAAGGTGTTCAATTACATCCAGGAATGAGGTACTGAATTACCACAGGTTAAACATGGCATCAATGAAAACACCGGAATGAGGACGCTACCTTTATGTAAGTGTAGTCCAGACTGACACTAGCTGAGAGTAACAAACCATAGTACAACATGGCAAACCGCCTTTTGTGATTCTCTTATTCCCATGCAGTTGTGAGGGGTGATACGTTCAAAGGCGCAAAGCTATTCCAGGTTCGGTTATGGTGCTGTACCTCGTGCCCATGAGGGTGATTCTCTGCATGGCCCTGGTCACCCTGCTCTCTTCTCGGTCCCTGATGTCCTCTCGCAGCGAGCCGTTCATCATCTGGTGTCCCCTCGACTGTGGGAAGAGAAATCAAAAGAGAGTACTGAGGGAAGATATTTCCACTAAGACCAGTTTAGATTCAGATCAATCCGAAACACCAGAGCAAAATATTGTAAAGCTCCAGGGAACAATGGGAGATAGCAAAGAGTGAGAAAGTAAGCACTACTAAAACAGAACAATACATTTACATCATGTAAACCACACTAAACGGAAAAACATCAAATATAATTTATGGAGACAGTTCCTAACATGGACACAGCTCTAGCGGGTGACCCAAATCAATGGCAGTTACTCAGGGGGTCTGACCATGTTGTGGCTGAAGTTCCTGGGTTCCTGTAGCGGGCTGTTCTCTCTCTGCAGGGCCTGGAGCACCCTGCAGGCTGTCTCCTCTGGGTCCCTATCCTCACAAGACACCTTCCTGGCAGCAGACAGTGGGCACTCTAAACGACTCTTTGGCCCTGGGAAAGGAGGGAGAGAGAGACAAATACAGAGAATGTTGGAGAGAGGGAGGGACTATTCAGTTGTAGTATCTTGATGTTCCCGTTATTGGCATGAGAATAAGGCCATTTTATGGTACGCTGATAAACTAGTTCCTTCACTTAAAAACATACTTTGAGAATCCCTGCTCTCCTTGGAGGGTGGCCTATCAAGGGTTTTGCTCTTTACCAACATGGGCTTGGTGGGAACATAGGCCTCCATGTTGTCTTTCCTCTTAGCGGACAGAGAACGTTCAATCTTACGCCCTGCAACGTCAGAGAAGGGAAAGGGATGCTCAATAAACTATTTCAATACATCTTTTCGGTCTATTCATCCGTGTTTGGTTTATATAATCTGTGTTACATAACATCACATACAACCTGCTTTCATTTATCAGTGAAAAGGAAGTACAAGAGTCGACAGGAGGTGGTCATGCAGACTCACCCCTGCAGTCAGTCAACATCTAGAACAAGGAGTTGAGATGGTATAGTGAGTACCTTTAGGAGACGGCCCAAAGTCCAGTACGATGAGGTCTGCAGGCTCTGCTTGACAGCCCATGGAGTCAGAGGGCCGTGGGTAGCTGGAGGAGGTGGAGGCCTTGGTGGAGGACGGAGGTAGGCCCAGCTCCTCCAGACTCTCTGTGCTCTCGTCCCTTTCAATCTGCTCCTCCACCCACTCCTCCTCCGACTCCTCCCCTGCCGACCCCCGGCTGCTGCGCCGCATGTTCACCTCCAGGCTCCGCCGCAACACCTGCCGGTGATAAACAAGGCTACCGACACGCACACAAGGGTACTGTGCATGCACGCACTGTGGGTCTGTACTTGAGCAAACATAAAAACCTGTAAGGTACACAGTCTTGCAATCAGATAGTGTGGTTTGATTAATGTACAGTATGTTACACTAAAGAACACAGACTGTTACGACTGGGGCGATGAAAACATCAACATGACGGAACTCCCTGGCCCGAGTCTCTGTGACAATGATTCACTGTGTCACATCACCAAACATCATTTTCTGCTATATCACTCAAGGCCAGAGGCCTATTTCTCTCCCTGTGTGCTATGTAACCCAGGAATTAAATGTAATCTCTCCACTCACCTTGACCTCGTCAATGTTGAGCAGTACACGCTCGTTGTGTTCAGGGTTGGCCTGCCTCCCTCGGCTGTCTGCGCGGGGGCTAAAAGAGTGTGACACCTTACAGGCGTCATGGGAACTGTGAGGGGAGCGGGAGCTGGACCTCTGGATAGAGAGGTGGATGGGGGGGGGGCAGAGAGAGAGAAAAGAGAGAGATGCTAACTCATCCAGGCAGCTGCTACTGACACATAACAATCAGATGCACACTTATTCTACAGCGAGGCACAGGCCGCCCACACACCGCCTGGTGGTCATTGCTTACAGTTCCTACCTCCATGCCAGCGCTCTCGTACGGCTCAAAATCCTCAGAATAGCGCTTTTCCGGGGAAACTCGCAAACAGGGTCCCTCTTCCGCTCGGATATTGAACGAATTCTGCTAGGCGACAGAGAAACACATTGTTCGCATACACACCGCTGCGACGGTCGACGGTCGGTAAAGGTTAGCGCTACAGCTGGCTCTACCTGGACCCATTCTCTCCTCTGTACTGTTCCCGGGGCAGTGCGGCTCCTCTGGCGTTGGGCCTGCTCTAGATCTCCGACGCCGCCGTCCTCAGCTCTCTGTGACGCGTGTCTTCTCAAGGAATCTAGGGATGAGTCAGAGCACAGACACGGTGTGCGTTAGAGGTATCCCTCCACCCAGAGGAAGACCAGTCACACACAGATGGTCCTCAGCACACAGTGAGAAAGCATGGCTGCCCCTGTTACGACTGTCACTATCATTAATTCAGTGACAGGGCACAGGATTATACCATGCCAAGTGCAAAGTGAAGGGGTGGGGTGTTGCGTGTCGGATTGTGAGTGATGAGATGATCATTGTTTGATCCGGATGGATCCTGGTACGTACCAGCAGTGTGTGTCGTTCTGGATGCGGGCGGTGGAGAGGTGAAAGACCTCTGGCTGGGTCTCTTATGCTGTCTGCTAGCTTCGGCGTTCGCCCCGTTCAGATAGATGGAGAAACCTTGCTCCAACCTCTCCAGATCTATCTCCTTTTGGTCTTTGATTTTCAGCCTCTTTAGTATCCTTCAGAATGGGGAATGTTACAAGAACTCAAACAAACAGACCCAGAGATACTGTAGATGGCTACAATAATCCTTGTGTTAGGTTCTTAGGTTTAGTCACACCAATTGAAATGTCAGATAATCATTTAGCTTATCGCAGTGATTCTGGCCTTAAGCTTATGCTTCACACATGTGTGTCAAATAATCTCTTTGTACGTTGCCAATCAAAGTCTTGTGTTTGTCAGTACTAATAAATCAGGAAGTGTGTCTCGGCTGTGTGTAACCAGAGATTCTGCTTCCTGAAGCTCTGCTCACAATTCACCTGTTTTTCTGCTGGAGGGTGATTAAATATTCATCCAGGGTCTCTTCAGGGGCCGAGCCAAGCTTGCCTCTCTGCCCCCTCTGGCTCCCCTTCACACACACACACACACACACACACACGCGCACACATGCATGCACATACGTACACACACAAAAGGAAGCAGTGTTATTAAAGCTTATGTCAGCTCTTTCAGGAATCATACTGTATCCAAACTGAATTATAAATGATGGCTATATCATTGTTTTAGACTATCACACTTAATTACTATCAAAAAACAATCAAGTCTGGACTAGTCTACTACACTAGTTTGTAGAAATGCAAACAATGGGGAGAAATAAGAGTGGTACGTTCTAAGGTCAGGAACCTTAATGCAGATGACATAGTATTGTCAATTTCACATTAGCAATAAGAAACATTTAAAGTCACCAATATCATATAAAACAGCTGGTTGATTAAAATGACCGGAACAGGACATGCACGCACTCATGGACACATGCAACCCACAACATGTAAACAGAAGATTAGAGACTCTCTGGAACATGGGGTAGGGTTGAGGAAGCAGCAGACAGCATAAATGCAAAATATTGCCATGCTCCTACAATATTTTACCCAAGCCATTTAAACACGATGAGAAAACTGAGCACATTACATTCAATCTCAACCAAATTATCTGACACCACTTTTCCTGTGGATTTTCAGTACCACCAGAAATATTCAAAAAGGAAAGAAAAACTATAATTGTGCTTGAGGATAGTGTGTGATGTGTTATGGAGAAGTACTGAAGCAAATAAAATGATCATGCTTAAAAATAGATTGAAAGAGCGCTATTCTGCTTACATAGTCTCTAGCAGCAAATTAGGCTACAGAATCTGTAAGACACAGTAAAGGTGATACTGAAGCACTGCAAGAGTAAAGGGAAAGGTGAATGAATAGAATAGAATTAAGCAAAGACAACGGAAATCAATATTATATAATAAACATGAAATTATATGCACGTTAGACATCTTTATCAGCGTAAAATACGTATTGTACCAAACCCAAAATACTATGCTAACAGTCACAACTTAAGCAAACTATTAATATTAGAATACATTAACATATCTCTTCATCTAAAACGGTTATTTTATGTCTTTCATTCACTGACGATGCATGGTCATCACTTAAAAAATCTTCACATAACCTCGAGGGAAAGCCTGGTCAAATCACATAACACATGGAAATCTCATACCTCTTGATCCATCGTAGGTCGGTGTTGATTGGAATACCCTTATTTCCACATTATGAGGGGAGGGTGAAAACCGGGTTTGCTTCATGTATTCGTGAGAACCATACATTCAGCTCTGCAGAAAAAAAATCAACATTCGTCATAAGCCTAACTACAGCACTTGTGAATACAGCTGTTGTGATCGCTGCTGCATAATACAGTACCCATTCCAATGGCCCACCAGGGACAAGTCTCATTTCCCGAATAAGGAAAAAAAATGCATCCCGTGGATAAAATCTGGCCTTGACAACATAAAGGTAAATTATATCCATCCGTACAGGGCGTTATCGTCGTTGCCAAATTAGAACACTAGGCTAGCTAGTATTGTCAGGGGCCAATGTCAACCACGTTATATGTCAAATATAAACTAGTCTACTATAGCACTATATTATATCTCAGATCATATCTGCGACTACAGTAGACTAGCTGTAGTTTTAATTGCGTCGTTTTTTCACATAGTGCTAGAGCTTACTTACAGTAAACGATGGGCTCAACGTTTTTGCAAATACATGGCTACTGTAGCTGGCTCCAAGCTAACAAGTGTTGACATCTGGACAAGGAGGATAGGCTAGACTACAGTACCAAGCTCGCTAGCTGGATTGTTGCTGGATGTTAGCTTGGGTAACAGACTGGCTAACGAATGGTTAGATTTGTAACATCAATGTCCCGTACTTTCCATCACCTGATTTCTAAACGAGCGTTTTGATTTATGTCGTAACTACTCACACCGTTTTTGAGGTTTTTTTCTCAGTTCAATTTGTACGTCGGTTAAGATTCTTGCGATGAGTTTGTTCGATTCTCATGTGCCTTGCATTCGTTGTTGATAGCAGTTGTTGGTGCTGGTTACTAGGAGAGTTATCCACCAATGGCGAAAGCTCCTCTAGTCTGACACACCCCTGAGGAGGAGCAGAGTTTTGAAGAGCTAGCGCTTGAGCTCTGCCCTCCATCAGTCTCAATTATGTTTTGTTGCATACTTCACTGAGCAATTAATTGTTTTCCGGACATGTAGTAGCAAAGCATTACTGGGCACACTTCAGACAAAAAATAAAAAAAATAAAGATTTCAAAACAGACTGAAATGACATTTGTGTCATAAAAAAAAAACACCAATTCATTTCATGGTCCACTCTCAAAAGTTGAACACTGTTTTATTTATTATAAACCAATGCATTTTATATAAAAAGGTCAAAGGGATCTGAAATGAAACCATTGTAAATGTAAACCTCACAAGACCTGGTTACGGGCACCCCCTGACCACACTGGACTCAAGAAACTCCCATGAGCCAGCACACCTGGTTAACAATCATCCACTGTCCCCGATAGACCATAGGCTACTTTCAAGATAATCTGACAGTTTTGAAAGATTTTGAATAGAAAGAGGGTAGCTGACATGAATGTCTCTTTGCAAAGCAGTACATGTACAGTGACTTTAGCAGGCCATTGGTTTTTGTGCATTTCATTATAGCCATTACCAGCAGCTGGCATATTCTTGACATGCCCAAACAAAACTAGCAAATAGCTTCCCAAAGGTGTAAGATTGTTGCAGGTAAACAAGATAAAGCTCTGTGTAACGTCCAAAGTAACAGTCCTTAATATTTCCCAGGTACAGGATTCTTCTGTCCCCACCAGACCAAGACCCACCTCATCCCTCACAGTACTTTCAAAGCTCAAAAGGACTGAATAGGTCAAAGCTGTACTGAAGCAAGTCTGAAGGACTATTCCCCCATACAGCACACATCTATGTATTTCAGATCTGTGAAAGCTGGCTAGTTGGTAGGAGCTAGGAAGGAACAAAATGGAACCAGCCCTAGTTGTTAAAATCATCTAAGACACTATTGCGATCTTAAGCACTCATAACAAGCTCTCAATGTCTTTACTGAGAGAAATGACGGTTGGGTAATTTCAAATAAATAAATACATTGAAATTTTAAGGACTAACTGGTGTGTACACAGCATTTCAATTTGGATAAATAAGATACAAATGCAACTGGTATCTGTATCATGATATCAACATCTTCAACAATACAGTTGGCTGTCATTTCTAAAGGCAACATATGCCAAGAAAACAACTCTCAGCATCATGTCATATTTCAATAAAAATGTCATCAATCATCTCTTAACTACAATCCAATTTTGCCAAACGCCACATGATAAAATGCCAAAATTGGAATTCAAAGAATAATATCAAGTTGATTTCACCGACACAGACCGCAGGGCATGGCTCAGGCTTCTGTAGTAGTAAGAACCTCTTGAGGGCACGTTTCCCTTCTTCGTTTTGTGTGCATCAAGCCTGTTGTGTTGAGCCATATAGGTCATGTCACCAGTGTTTCCAGGTATAAATTAGTTGAATTAAATGAGTTTAATGGGAAAGGGTATGGCTTTCTTTTGCCTGGTTTTAAAAAATTGACCACATGTCCAACTACCAAAACACAAGTTGAAGAAAAATAATAAAACAATAACTTAAATAGAAGTGCTTAAAACGTTACACAGTTCTTAGAGCCCTTTCAATAACCTGAAATAAGCAGGGCGAGAAGGAACTCCACCCAAACAGAAAAAGGAGAGAAAAATGGGAAACAGTAATGGTAATACTAATATTCATCCAATGATTCACAGATGTACAGTTCACTTTTAGGTCCTAACCCCATCTTTCCCAGAAATCCATGTCTTCTCGTCAATGGCCCCCCCATGTCTGTGAGCCTCGGCCCCCCTCTGTTTCAAGTCGGTCTGTGCTAGGAGGGGTCTCAGTCCCAGTGCATTTCCTCTCCTCCTCTGCCCTCCTCTCTTCCTCCTCCTTTTTCCTTCGCTCCATCTCCCATTCCACAAAGGTGTCAAAGAGGCTGGGCCAGGCCTCGTCCTCACTGTAGTTGCTCAGGTCCGGCCCAATGGCCTGTGTAAAGTTGAGGAACATATTCCACGTGTCCCGTGAAATGCCCCGCACGCCTGACGGGTTCTCAGCTAGGAAGTCCAGCCAGCGCTCCAAGATGGAGGGGGAGTTCTGGGTGAAGACTAGGCGCCACAGGGCGATGGCGATGTCGCGTTGCAGCGACCGCTGGCCCTCCTCTGCATCCAGGCCGAACTGGAAGGTGAAACGGTACAGGTCTCTGAAGCTGTCCTCGCCCTGGGCCTCCAGCAGCATGCAGGAGAAGCGGGAGCAGATGCCTTCCAGACTGTCCGCCTGGATCGCCCTGCAACCCTCCACAAACTCTTTCCTACAGAAAAAGAGAGCACAACAAGAACAATTGTGCCATTAGACCACATCAAATTGCTTCCTTTTGGCCACAAAGATTGGTCTCATCTAAGTAAAATAAGTTAGCCCAGCATGAGATTTATAGGTTGAATTTTTTTCCAAGACACATGTGTTTTGCACACGTCAATCTAAACCTGCAATACTACCTACACTTTCATCCATCTACAGAGGAAAGAACAAGATGCCCCTCTTTGATAAACTTGACCACATCCTGTCACTCTGCCATACTGTGTGCTCACTGCTCACTAGCTGAATGTGGGAACCTGGCCAGATATAGTAGTACCCTAAATGCTTTGCTATTCAGTCCCTACTGCAAAACAGCCCTTGTTTAAATAGCCACAGTGAGCAAACAGCAACAGTCCACAATGAGAGTTTCTAGATAGATACACAGCACTTGCTGAGAGGCTCTAAATAGAGAACTGCTGAGGCAGGGCCATCCGAGAGAAGAGCAATGAGCGGTGACCACCAGCCACACTATCAGCCACCCACTGGAGAGTGCTGTGTCAGTGAGGCCTGATCCATTTCCTCTGTGCCCCCTACCTGTCAGTGAGCGAGTGCGAGCGGAGCTGCTGAAAGCTGAGATAAGTGGGGGGAGGGTGGCCAGGCCAGGCCACCACACAGTGAAAGAGAAGAGGCTAGGATAGACAAGTTCAGGACAGCATTCAGGCTGAGCATCTGCCAATTCACTGTGCATGTCATTCTATTGATCAATAACACTGCATAACCCCACCCACCCTTTCTGGAGCAATGTGCCCTGAGGAGACTTCTCTGGGCGACTGTTCTATATAGGGACAAGCACAACTGGTACTGGGTCCACTGTCTGTGACTTCATTATTCCCCTTTCTGGTTTCATCTCACCTTGTAAACTTGCACATGGTGGCTGCCTGGAACTTCCAAGCAAGGACCAGCACACGGAACTCTGCAGGGTCTACGCACAGGTCGTTGCAGAAACTCTCCATGCCCTCTTCCAATATGGCGTCCTCCAGGTCATCCTTGTAGCAGCAGAAGAGCTCCTCAATGCGCAGCAGGGAAAGCCCATCTGCTTCAGCTGAGCGCTCGTCCTTCCTCAGGTCCCCCATCGCCGTGGGGATGACTGGGTTCTCCACGGTAACCTCCATGGCCTTGGGGCCGTTGAACTCACTGGAGGCTTTGCTACCCAGGGTGCTTGGCTCCTCCTTATGCCCTCCTCCACCCGCACCGCCGCCTTTCTTGTGGGACTTGGAGCCTGTGTCCTTGTCGCCACTCTTGCTGCCAAGCGAGGACGTTGGGTTTTTACACTTGGTGACACACTGGCCCATGTCTCTCTCTCTGGTCCTCCCTCTGTCTGTCCTCCCCTCCTTCAGGCCCCGTCTGCCCCACCTAGACGCCTCTGCTCTGGCCTGGTGAGATGTCTCAACATGCCCTCGGGCCCTTGGATATAGAGAGCAAGAGTCAAATAGCTGTAAAAGGTTGCATGAGTGTGACTGAGAGAATTGTTTGGGCTAAGGGTCAAGACCAGAGCTAAGGGGTTATTAACAAAGCAAGCAAATTATAAGATGCCTATGCTGCTGAACCCAGGAAGGCTGAATAAGACAACCTTCCTGTCAACTAATTGGGCTTGGTATGACATGTGGAGGATGGTTCTACTGAATATGTTAGAGCTGTACATACATGGGCTACGTATATAGGTGCTTACAAAGCGTGGTTACCATAGAAACCAAGACAAAAATACTTGAGGGAGACAACATGTTGGTTACCATAAAAACGTTGACATAAAGCTGGAAGTGTTTGAGTTCAAACACCATAATATGTTCAATGCTTAGAAAATGGCCAAGAAATGTGTGATTCTTTACAAACTGGTAGTAGATACTTACACACACTTCCTCAGAATGCATATTCCACACTAGATAAAGATGTCATCTTTTCCTGCTCCATAGTGATGACCTTGGCATCCGCAATGCTGAAAGATCCAAAAAGAGCTTCTTGTATTCAAAAGCAGAACATGATAGCAACTGTCACACACACATTTACATTTCCGTTTTATCTACTTGAGTACCCATGCTGTAAGTATGAATTGGTAATTTAAGTTTTGTGTAGCAATTTGTTACCCCACACATTACATCACTGCATAAGAATCTACTTTTTAGCAAGCTTCTGTTGGAAAGGACATCCATTCAATGTAGAGTGGATTTAGGGCGTCCAGTTTTTTAGGATAACAATAGATTCCTGATACTTTACAACTAATCAGTGACTCAACCCCTTGATTGTTCCCAGCTGTTGCAACATTCATTACCGCGTTTGTGCTTCACTGCAGTTTCCTTTTTCTCAGTCGAGTTCAGATGTTGTAATTTGTAGTAGGCATAGCTACAATACAGGCCTTACTGTCGTTTAAACTGCATTCCAAAAGTATAACGTTAGTCTAGCTACCTAAAAACACTTTGGTTATGGTTCTCAATCAATAAGTCATACACCTATAGTAAACTATCCACAGACATGCCCAGACAAAACACATCGCGCCTAGCCGACTATAAGAGTATGACTTACGGGTGCTACCCAGGTCTAGTATTCAGTAGTTGAACAATGTATCTAGTTTATCAAGTTAATGACTTGCTATCATACTGTATCTGAAAAATGGAAAATGGCCAGCGTTACAAACCTGAGGCATTAAGCAGAAAGATTTAGGTGGAACGAGGAGATGATTATGAATCAACCATCAGCAATCCTTCCAGACAGACTAGCTAGCTTGTCCAGCAAGTACTAGCTCACTAGCAGGCAGCGCACACACTGCACTGGTAGTCGTCGCTAGCCGGCTAGAGCTAGCTATGTTGGCAACCCACATTATAAAGTTACCCAGCAAACAACAAGCACTGAAAAATACGTAAAACGTACCTTTTAGATGTATACAATTGTTCGGAAACTGGCGTACATCGTTCCAATGTGTTAGCTTGTCAAAGTGAATGTGCTACCCAACTACTAGCACAGTAGAGCAGAACGGCACGAACAACCTCGTCGTCGTTTTGCTAGCTAGGTAGCCAAGTTGGTGAAAGCTTAGGTGGCTAGCAGCTAGTTGCTAGGCTAGGAGCTAGCCAGTCAACATCATTCAAAAACGAGTTTCGGTATACTTATTTACAAGATCGGCTGTCTGCCTAAGTACCACCACACAACACAGAACGTCTTTTAAATGTAATGTTATCTTGGTAATTCCATTTAATTAGAAAATACCTTTAGTAAAAAAGATTACAGTTTCTTTGTGTTTCCCCTTTAGTCATTGAGTGGACATTATGGGAATTTTCCCTGCATCACTTCCTCTCTGCAAGCAGGCTAGCAACAAGACCGACAGCTGATCAGCTTGTCGCTTGGATAGGGATACAGTAGGGATTGGGATGGGCTCTTCAATTTACGATTCAAATCAAGACCGTTTTGTATTACAATAATTGGATATTAATTTCAATTAAATACTTTTTCATGGATCATACTAAATAAAAATGGATCTATGCCCATGTTGTTTCAGTTGGCCAATTATTGTAAACTAGTAGGGACAAGTGCATTGAATTATACTGACGTGTCTTAGCATAGATATAACATTTTGATTCCTCAAAATATAAAACATATGATACTGGAGTACTGCGAAATGCGAAAATTGCACACTCTCATTTTGCAGCTCTTTGTCAACCCGTTTGTGGCGAACATACCTCGAATTCGTCATCAATATGCGACTTGTTGTCAAATACCTCTGCCCTGAAAGATTGCTACTGCTCGCTAACCACGTCAGGTAGGTCAAGTTCGTTTGACTATAAACACTTCTTCACACTTTTTTATGATTATTTGGTGAACATATATATATATAAATACGTATTCGATTTGGGGATTGTATTGGTGGATTATCTATTTAAATGCTGGCTTTGCAATGTTCAGTGAGAGCAGCATGTTAACAAACTGAATGTGGCTGAAGTGTTTTAGGGTAAAACGATCCAGTAATTTAGAAAGACAACTGTGTTATGTGAACCCTTAAAAAATCCACCTTTTCATCGAATAAGGTCAAAACCAAGGGGTTATGCTTGTTGGGGGTCTGGGACAGCTCTTCACTTCAGGTGAACGTCAACCGAGATCATATTTTGCCCAATAACCCAACTTAACAGGGGGGTCCCATGTTGAGTCCCATGTCAAGTTTTAGGGAGATAAGAATAAGAAATTTGATTCAGAATTAAGCAGAGGTCTAGAACAGAAATACATCTCGATTTCATAGTTGAATCTTCTGTCTTGGATAGTTGATGTCATGTATTATTCCCTTATGCTAAATCAACTTACAGGTGTCCTAATATTGCTTGCTTTGTTTTATCCATAGATCAGATGACGGCAGCCACACGTAAGGAAGTCCTGAGACTGTATACCAGGGTACTACGGATCGCCCGCACTTGGAAGGCCCAATCCACCCTTCATCAAGACACAGAGTCTGAGAGAAGTTACATTACCCAGGAGGCCCGGACCCTTTTCAGAGAAAACCAGCAGGTAAAGATGGACCAGGGATGTTTCAACACTGTGGCATTGCAGTGTAGCACCATTTTATTAATCCTACTTATATCTTTAGTTGACAGACCAGGAATCAATTAAAAGATGCATAGAAGAATGCCAAGCGAGGATAGAAATTGGCAAGTGTCCTGATTTTAATACAGCTCGTTACATTGCACATTTCATATGATGTAACACATACAATACACACTGTTGTAAATGTATTATTGCATTATTTAAGTTCCTAAAATTCTTCTGTGTCATAAGATATTTCCATGTCTGCTTTCCAGGTTTACATTACAGAATTCCATATCCAAAACCAGTAAGTGTCCTAATTTTCTTCATGTTTAATCAGAGCAATTAGTATGCTACACATCTCTACATACTGTTCTTTTAGGGGCTTATTTTTGTGTTCTTTGCTCCTCAGACCTACTTACCGCCAATGGGACTGGCAACACAGAAAGGCAGGAAGCTGCGCGCTCAGCAACGCATGAGGAAGCAGGCCAAGCCAGTTTACTTACAGTCACATGATGACACCTAATGCTTTACGTGGGCTATTCAATCTGTGAAGTTCATGTTACCAAGGACGAGAGGATGTTATAGTAGTCACAGACTCATTTACACACCCACAAATCATGGGAGTTATTTATTTTCATTGCTCACTGGGCACATTTCATTGTAAAGTGCAACAAACACACTGTATTATACTGCAATCCATTAATGTGTAATTCCTGACAAATACGTTGTTGATGATAATGTTGTCTATCTTGTAATATTAACAGTCATAAATATGTCATATATTATTTCCAATTTATTTATTATTACTGCAATTATACCTTTTTATAAGTCATATTGTCATGACTGGCTACGTCAGAGAAATCTAGTCTGGTAGAAAAATAGAGATTTCTTTCAATAGATAATGAATAAAAGTGCATTGGAGTGCATATTCACAGATAATATGATTATCATGTCCAATAAAACAGTCTTTAGCGTATCAACTGGTATTTAAACTTATTAGAAAATGTTTTACTAACTAATTTCAATACAGACCTCTCACCTCTAACATCATCTTTCTTCAACCAAGTAAACATATTTTGTAAAGCAATCTATGATGTCTTGGCAAATTGTAAGAAAAAGAAAAAAATTCTACTGCATACAGTATCTTTATTAGGCCTTTCAGGGAGGGAGTTCACTTTTGGTTTGTCATAGCTCCAACTACCTCAGGTGTTCTTTAGTCATCCAGCTGACACAGACACGCCACTCCACGGTTGACCCAGTGTTTCTGCGGCTGGTCGGAGGGCAGCTCAATCGGCAAGACGTAGTTGGTGGAGTGTCCCGTGGTGGACAGGGTACCTCGTCGGGCGCTGGTCTTGTACACGGGGCACACGTAGATGTTCTGATGCAAGAACTTAGACATCTCTCCAGGTCTAAGCCAGATGATGGGCAGGGGGTCAAAGAGAATCTTGGGGAGAGACTCTCCGATGACCATCTTTTCTCTGTCCCAGCGCGCCCCCTGCAGGAAAAGACCCTTGACATAGGCGCCGTCATCTGGCTTCTCCTTCATGTGGGTCTCCTGCTTGGTAACCTGATAGAGGAGGAGGACTTACACCAGCGCCCACTCCACAGAAAGCTGGGGCTTACATCTTACATTGAAACAGAAGAGAGAGAGACTGAAACTTGAACTCACCTCAAATTCAAAGCCAATGTAATCAATAGGCACAGTGTACTTCCTGGCAAAGTTCTGAGACACTCCAGTAAGAAAGGATTGAGTGAAGTAGAATCCAGAGACCCAGAAAACTGGAGGTGGTCCATGATCTATCCAGTCCTATCAAACAAAGGCCCCAGTACAGACATTAATATTTGTATAATCTACAAAGCAACTCATACTTGACTTTGTTTATAATAACATTCATTTGGCGCTTTTAAATCCAAAAAGAAATACAGTATACAGGGATTTGAACATGCTTCTTCTTTATCCGCTGTCAAGTACTCTAACCACAAAGCTATACCCTCCTAACTTATATTATGACCCTCCCATTCTCCTGATGATGACTTGCCTGTAAGAACTGCAGCCTGGCTAAGAGGTCAGCCACGTAGCTCCCTAGTGGCTTGAGAGAAGGATAGGACTTGGATGCCCACATAACAGGCACCTTGCCCACCAGCATACTGTTGAAAACATTCTCCAGCTCAGCAGACATTACCACTTGACCCTTTAGGGCCTTGCCGATGTTCACCAGACTCACACGCACCACCTGGGTAAGCCTGAGGAGGTGTGACACAAAAATTGTCGTTATAACTACAGAGACAATCTTTAAATGCGATTAATACAGGAAATTTGAAATTTTAGTCTTGGAAACACTGTTGATACACATTTCCTGACCCTGTCTCTGTATGCTACGTGAGCAGGTACTGTACCTGTTGAAGCGGATCAGTTCCTGTCTCAACACAGTATTCATGGACTCATCATACATCACTGGGTATTTGATTATCACCATTTCTACATCAAAATTTGCTGGCAACTTGGACAGGATGTCTGCTGCAAGTTCATCCACCACTTCCTGAAACACACAAATTAAAAACAAATGCACCAAACCATTTAATCTATCCGAAAAGACGTGAAACTACCTGAGTGAACTGGTTCACACAATAATTTCGGATCATCCACCAATGCAAATGATTGAGAATGGAAACTTGATGTAGGAGCCATGCAGCTCACGGTTACTAACCTGAGGAGACTTAGCTCCACCCCCTGACTGCCTGGGTAGAGTCAGTAACACTCCATTAAGCAGCTGATTGGTCTCCTGGTTGTCCTTAGTGATGTCAGCGTTGCTGTGGAGACCAAACACTCCAGGGTCAGCGTTGATTGGAAGGTTGCGGATGTAATCCACATAGGTCTAGAAAAGACAATGGATCCCCCCCAAAAAAGCATGTAAGCGGACGTAACAGAAGTAGAGATGTAAATATGACGTGTTGCACTTGTTTACAACTAACAACATTGCTTTTGTTTCTTGTTCCTGCTCTAGGTGCTTTCCTGTATAAGGCTGTGACAGTACCTGGTAGGGGCCCTGAGGTGGGACGTAGAACAGGTCTCCTTCACACACGCGGTAGCACTCCTGCTCGATCAGCTCCTTGTTGTAGAAGATGGACAACAGAGACAGCAGCAGACGCCTGTCCTTGTCATCTGTCACCCTGCCACCGTAGTTACATTCACCTTGTAGGGTGGGGGTACAGTTGATACAGGTTGTCAAAACGGTTATTTATAATTGAATGTTTTTCTTGTGAGCTCATCAAACAAGACAATGATACATAATCAAAGAGCACAGAACATAAAGTGTCAAGGGACAAGGAATGGGGTGAGATCATCTTCAGAAAGGAGGAAATCATTTAAAATGTTGTTATATTCCATTAGTGCAGATGCATTGCAAATGACCTCTGACAAACTATGAGCGCCTCACCTGTCAGATAGGAGAGAGCCTCCAGAGGAATCTCCTCGTATTCATCCAGGAACATCTGGATCTGCCTCATACTGATCCTAAGGTCAGACTCATTGAACTCGTACGGGATGTTCCAACCTGAGGGTAAAACAGGAATCCAACTGAACATGCACTGTTATCAGGAGACACTAAATAACACAAAAGCCAGACATGGAGCCCACTGAACGAAATGGAAAGTGGGAATAGAGCCGCAGGAGAACCATGTAAGCGTTGTAAACCTACCTAACGGTCCGAAGGTTCTCCTCTCCTGTACCAGAGCATGGAAGAAGGTCAGCCCAAACAGGAGATTCTGCCAGGCGGCTTGTTTCTTTGAGCTGCAGAAGAAGGCGGGGTCGGAGATGGGGTCACTGAGATAGGAGCGCAGCAGGTTGGCTCTCACTCCCTTGGGAGGCTCGTTGGTCATCTTCACACCATTCTGCAGAATACTGACAGGGAACTTGTCCGATGGGTAACTGGTCAACCATAACCTGCGAAAGAAAACATAACAGCTTGACCTATTAACGCTCTCGGTTATGGAAATGACGAATACAAATGTAAAAGAGCTGGGATTGTCAATGTGATTCTGTTACTGCTGACCTGAAGGTGGGTGTGGTGTTGTCGGGGGTGATGACCTCCTCACAGATCCGCTCCAGGCTGGGCATCCAGCTGGTGGCCAGGTGACAGTTCTGCAGCACCACCCAGGTGCCCTCCTTGAGGGCACTCATGATCATCACGGCCGCTATTGGCCCTTGGCCTTGCCCCAGGGAGATGGTCTTGGTCTTACTGCCCCCCATCTGCAGGTCGTCAGCAAACTTCAGAAGCCCTAAGGTAACATAAAGACACTGGCATTAAAAACACAGGGTAAAAACCTACAAATGAGAGACGAGAGCAATATCCAAGTGCATACTGTGACTAGACAAGGTTCATGTCCAGTGACAACTTCAAATAAGGCAAGAGAGCAGAACAAAAATGACAGCAAATGTCTTGTTGACGTCACCTGCGGTCGGATCCGATCCAGGCGAGAGCACGAAAATGAGAGGAGAGCAGCAGTTAGAGTCGCTGTAACTCCCCGCCAGGTCGAAGGTGGGCGGCTCGATGTAGGTACGGCCCATATTGTTCACGATGAACTCCTGCACTGCCGGGACCAGCTTATCCGGCCTGAAGCATCTCAGAACCACCATGAGGTCCATCCCCACCAGACTCTTCCACTGGTCTGGAAGCTCCTCCTCATGAGGCCTCCCAGAATCATAGATTTTCTTCCATTTGGGAACATTCTCTTTGACGTGCTCAAGTAAGCCACCCAGGTTTGGTAGCTTGGAAGCCCTGACTATCTCCGACCAGGACTTGTCAGAGAGCCACTCCGGAGCAGGGTTGGGATGTGGGTTGTCCAGTGCAATGCCGCCTGTTAGGAGGAAGCGCCAGCATGTGTCATCCACCTTGCCTTTCCCCTGCATGATCCCCACAGTGAGCAGCAGGGAGAAGAGCAGCTTGTCTTTCTCAAACAGCGAGCGGCAAACGTTGTTGTAGATGCTGATGGTGAAGTGATCCACAATGTTGTCAATCCTGGTAGCCAGGTCGTCACTTTTTAAGCTCTGGGTGATTGACTGTATGTAGAGGTTGATGAACCATGTAAGTGAGTACTGGTACATAGGCTCGAGGTTGGCTAGCTCTGAGATACAGAAGAACAAGATGGAGGAGTGCTCAGCCACGGGCCTGTAACCCATGCGGGTGTCGTCGATCTCCTTCTCTGTGACGTTGGCGATCTTCTGCTTCTCTGAAATGTCCTCAGACAGGATCTTGGAAGAGGATAAGACCTCGATGGCCGTTTCATCTTCTAGAATATTACCCTCAGAGGAGGAGAGCACCTTCAAGATCTTGTCTTCGATCTCTTTCAGCTGCTTGTTGTTAGCAGCACTCGCCAGAATGAGCTCGTTCTTCTTCTCCTCCAGTTCCGGCTTCTCCTTGGCTGCTACGATCCCAAGGAGCTGGTCCTGTAAGCCAAGAGGGGTGATCATGAAGTTGAGCAGGCAGACTTTTACAGCCACCTCGGGGAGGTAGTGAGGGTTCCTCAAACTCGTGGTCATGTAGAACAGGAAGTCTTTGGAGTACTCCACAATGTTCTCGCCTAGCTTCATGTACTCCACCCCTTGATGCTTGAAGGTCTGCTTCAGCAGCACAGGCTCTAATACGGCATCTAGTTCCTCCCCGACATTCTCCAGGAGAACGGGCGTGCCAAACTGGATGGAGTTCTCCAGGGTTCTCATGTAGTTCCCGTCCGTGAGCTTGATGACAGCCAGCTTGTTGGCTTTCTCCATGTTCTTGATCCACTTGTTGGCCTGGCCCTGGGGGTCAATCATGAGGGGCCAGCGGCGCGAGTTGGACACGATGATACCGTTGTCGGTTGAAAACGAGTCGACGGGTAGGCCCGCAATCTGCCACGCACGAATGGACACTTGGTTTCCCAGGGTGTTGCTGAGGGTGAAGTCCTCAGAGCATGGCACCATCTTCTGCTGGCAGAGCTGGTGCCACTGACGCTGGCAATCCACACGGTAATCTACTGTAAAGGCCCCAAGGTAGGACACAGACCCGGAGGAGAGGAGCACATCACCTGTCAGGTTGGTGTATCTGAAAACAGAGAGAAACAACTGTTTTCATTTAATGATTCCCCTCCAGATAGACAAATTATGATTTTCAGATACCGAATTGCAAGTAATTTAGATGTTCTGTTTCACCTTATCCCAAGAAGCCTTGCGGCTTCTGTCCACCTATCCTTCTCCCCGCCCAGTCCACCAATCAGCTTCTCCGCCCGAATGAGCTTCTGAGAGCACAGCTCAATGTTGTCTTCCAGCTCTTTCTTCTTGTTGTTCATGGCCTCAAAGTTATCGTTGAGGCTCTGGAGTCTGTCCACCACCTCCTTTAGCTCAGCTCTCTTCACAGACAGCATTTTCATCTGCACAGACAGCTCATCCTCGGCCTCCTTCAGCCTCTCCTTCTTGGGCGCCACCAGTTTGGCCACCCGCTCGTACACCTCCATGGACCTCACCCACTTACAAAGGCCTTCACAGGCAGAGGAGACGTTTTTGATGATGGATGGCTGGAACTCAGGGTTGTCAATGAATTTTGCACGGATCATCTTGATGTTAGCAGGGGGGATATTGTCTTTGTCGTAGGCTTTGAGGTTCTCCAGGAACTTCATGTCTCCCAGGAGCTTCTTGGAGGGACCCCAGAAGTCCTCTATCATCTTACCTGAAAAACAAGGCCACATATACTTCAAGAACCACAGCCTTTATCAAGCTCAAAATGCATCGTAGAAAAAAGTGATCTTCTGTACCAGAGCCACCAGGGTCAGGCTTCCTCTCTGCTTTGATACCCTTCATGACACAGATAGACTCCATGACCAGCTTGACCAGGCCTGGAGGGTTCTGCATGGATTTGACCACTGTGATGTCAGAGGGCTTCAGGGTGTCCAGGGCTGACAGAGCAGCCTCTAGGGCCGGCATGGCCTCCGCCAGGTCCCCCTCACATTCATCCTGGGCACAGCCAGCAGACCACAGATCACTACTGACACACTATCTCTTCTCTTTTCAACAATTAACTGTTCCACATACGGTCCTTTGTAATAGAAAAATTGAACCCACATTTTTTTTTTATAGTCTGTTGAATAAAACACGACTAGTAAATGGACAGTGCAGACAAAGTGCAGGGACTCACCTTGATGGCTTTGGCAGCTGCAGCTGCATCGTTGGCCACCTTCTCGTCAGCAGACACCAGTTCTTTTTTGGCGTCCACCTCCACGGTCTCCTTCTCAATCTTCACCATCATCTTCTCAGTCTCGGCCGAGGTCTGAATGAGCTCCGGCTGAAGGGCTGTCAGCTCCTTCTGCATCACTGACACCTGTGAAGACAAGATGGAGATAGAAGGACTTTAGTGCTGACTCGGTATTCATTATGCTACCTTGTTTTAACAACTTAAATTGGGCTTCTTCGGTTTGACAATAATATTTCTTAGTCAAGGGATTTGTTCATATTACTATTATGATCAGAAAAGAAAAAGTCTAGACTGTCACACCTGAGATGCAGCAAAGTCCAGTTTCTGCAGACCAATAATGTAGCGGTTCTTCACAGTGTCCACCTCGTCCCTCTTGGACTGGAGGAGGGTCTTGAAGGTGAGGATGAGCTCCAGGTAGGAGGTTGGAGTCACATAGTTGTGTCTCCTCAGTCTGGAAAAGTATTTCTCTGACATCTCTCTCACGGTCTCCTGGAAGATCTTACACATTTCAACCACCCTGAAAAACACACCACAATCATGGCTGCTGAATGGTCTATTGCAGAAAGAGATATAAGGGAGTGTTCTACATACAACAAACAATAGTTATGGCCTTTCCTACAAATAAATAACTGGAGAAATACTGTGATTACTGTAAATGTAATGTATTTGATGTCATGCACTCATGTAATGACTAAGCTTCTTACTTCTCTCTTATGCTGCTCTCCAGTTCCACATCCTCTAAGAACTTGTGGGCCACCATCTCCAGAGCATCCTCAGGCCAGGCCTGGAACCAGTCGATGGTGCAGCAGTTGATGAGCGACGGGAACATCCTCAGGCGGTTTCTAAACGCGTCACCGATGGGACTCATTGCTATCCAGAAGCAAAGGCACCATCAATACTTGTGTTCCAAGATATATACATGATTAAGTTAATGCAAAAATTGAATATAGTGATGGTCTGTTTTTGATTATATGAGAATACAAAACAGGACACACCTAGCACAATGTGAAGGTTTGCCTTGATGCGGTCGATAAAGTAGTTGTACAAGGACAGCGGTGTGGCGTCGATCTTCTTGCCCTCCATCCTGGCGATGCCCTGCGCTTTTTCGATGATGTCGGCGCGCTCGTCGGCGGGAAAGATGTTGGGCACGTCGCCCGTGTTGAGCAGCATGTTAATGTCCTCCACGAAGGCCTCGTCTTTGATCTGGCTGTCGTTGAACAGGAACACGGTCCTCTTGCCTTCGATCCCCGCCTTCAGCATGACTCTCTTCAGGTCGTCGCGCCAGTCCGACACGCTGTAGTTCTTGGTCAGCTCGATCTGGAACAGGTCGAAGTCGTTGATAAACGTGCCCAGCTTGGTGGCGCTCTGGCGCCCCGACCCTCCGATGCCCACCAGGAGCAGGTGGCCGTTGTCTTGCTTGAGCACACGGCAGATGCGGGAGATGTGCTCGATGGCAAACTTGAACATGACCAGAGACATGGGAGCTTTGCTGACGTTGTTGAACTCGTCCAGGTAGTACTCCATGACCTCGGTCAGGCTGTGCATGTCTGTGATCTCGTCGTAGGCCTTGTTGTCGGCATCGGGCTTGGCGTAGTCCCCGAAGAACAGACTGCGGATGGTCTCGTCCGTCACCTTACCTGACGGGGTGAGGTGGCTCAGGAGCTGGGCACAGAGAGGGAGAAGGAACTGGGTTTGAGGTCCGAGACAGAACGGGGTGGCTCTGGGGTTTGGTGCAGAGGAGCCTTACCTTGTCCATGCTTTGCTTGAAGTAGCCCGAGGTCCTCTCCTTGACGATGTTGAAGAACGTGTCCCGGTCCTCCCTGTCTATCAGGCGGTCGTAGAAGACTCGGTAGACCTCGTGGATCCACAGACGGATCAGCTTGTCTCCCTCCTGTTCACACAGAAACATGGCTTAATGTATACTGTCCAACCAAGAGAAGTTTCATTACTCGATCAAACATCCTCATAGATATAGTGTGCCTAGTGTGGACTAGAACAAAGAACTTGACAATGAAGGAGTATCTGCTTGTTTGTGAGTGAGCAGCGGTTCTCCAGGTGGCCTTGCCTGGAGGTGTGTGTGTGGAGACAGCAGGACTCCTCGGATTACTCGAGAAAAATCTCTCAGGTTGAAAATGTAGTGGGACTTGGAGGGGGTGGGCAGGAAGCTGTCGATCGTGTCCTTGTAGAGAGCCATGGTGGCCTGAACCATGATCTTCCCCAGCCTCGAGAGAAACAAGTTAGATCAGGATCCATCAGCTCTTCACAGGCTTAGTCTTTACTAACGTTACTAATTCATGTCACTTTGTTCTGAACTGAGTTCTTCATGGAAGTTATATAAACGGGTTCTGGCCTTACCTGTAGAAAGCAGCATCAAATCCTGTTCCAAAGTGCCAGTCAGTGATGGAGGTGAATATCTTGCTCAGTGTCTCGTCATCGAAGGAGTCAATAGAAACAATGTTCAAGTGACGAGTGAAACGACCTATGTCACAAATTAACGGGGGTGAGAGAGAGATCTTGCAAATGAGACAATCCGACCTGCCATTAAAAACATGTTCACCAGCAAATGTGAAAGGAACAATCCCGGTACCTGTGATGTCATTCCTTCCTCCACCAGGGGGCCCCATAGCCGACATAAACAGCACATCCATCAGGTCCTGCCTGGTTGTGTCCTTCTTGTCGTACCAGTGGTAGTGGTCAATCCACTGTCTCAATATCTCTATAGGGGGCTGGGCACCATAGATCTCTTTAGCTGGCATGTTGAGATCATCTGAGAGAGAGATAGACAGAGAAACTGATCAGCATACCAAAAAAGCTGTTGTCAAATCTCAAACCCTACACAAACTGTTGACAAGAGACTAAAAGAGTAAAGAAATGAACCAATTGATCCATCTTCACAGATACCAGGATTCAGTTCATTCTGTATGGATCTGCCCCTCTGTACTCCTTACCCACGTAAATGACACACTTCTTGCCCATGGGAGGCCCAAACACCCCCTTCCTCCTGCGGTCAAGCTTGGCCATGATGATGTCCTGGGTCTGGTTGGCCGAGGTGCGGGCTGAGAAGTTGATACAGTTGGGCGTGTACTTCTCCTTGGGGAGCTTGAGCAGAAAGCTGTTGTTGATGACAGACTTCCCCGTGCCAGTGGGCCCCACGAACAGCGTGGACACCTCATGAGCCACGTAGGTGCGCAGGAAGAACACCTGGCGGGCCGTCTCCATGGTGGGGATGATGAGGTCCGACACCTGAAAGGAAAGGTAGATCAGAGGTTCTCAGCAAACATGGCAGCCCCAAAAACGGTTCAGCTCGTTCGTTGTTTGTGCCGTAGAGTTAACTCACATTGGCTGAAGCAGGGATGATGCTCTCTTCCTTCGTGATGGAGTCAGTCCACGCATTCCATTGCCCAAGTCCCTGCTTGTGGAAATAGTAGTCGTAGACGGTGCCTACAATGTACAGAACATATACAGTACGTTCGTCTTCATTAGTCTGTATGAATAACGGTGGACCAACACATTGACCAGCACACAGATACGGCTGATCCACAGCCTCTAACATCTTTCCACAAGGCTGGCCTTCGATTAGCCAAATGACTTTATGTTAAATGTACCACTAATTACCTCTCTCAGGGAAGAGGTTGCTTTTGGAGAGTTTGATCGTCTTGGGCCGAGGATGCCCTTCGTCCATGCCCATGATCAGGTTGCGGTAGAACGCGTCAAACTTCTTCCGGCTGTCCCCGTTGATGGTCCCGCCCAGACTCCACACCACAGCGAATAGGAACAGGCCTTGCAGCCACATGGTCACCTGTTGATCGGACATGGGCTCCGTTTCATTGGCTCCTGACTCAGCAATCTCATCTGGATTGGAACATACACAGCAGCATACACGGACATGCAAGCACACATGATCAGCCAACTAAAGTAAGATACAGACACGTATTACCTAAGGAAGCTGCTTATACAGTAGGTAGTTGGTTCTGACCTATGAGACAGGTGAACAGCCTCATCAGACTGTAGGCCAGATGAATAGGCGACGTCTGCACCAGGAAACGACACTCTCTGGCAATATAGTCCAGGCACGGCTGAACGAGCCAGTCGAACATTTCCACAATCTGCAGACAGAGAAAACCCATGTCACCACTGACCACCTAGACTGGGTGTGTGTGCTTGTGTGTGTGTGCTTGTGTGTGTGTGCTTGTGTGTGTGTGCTTGTGTGTGCTTGTGTGTGCCTATGTGTGTGTGCTTGTGTGTGCTTGTGTGTGTGTGCTTGTGTGTGCTTGTGTGTGCCTATGTGTGTGTGCTTGTGTGTGTGTGCTTGTGTGTGTGTGCTTGTGTGTGCTTGTGTGTGCCTATGTGTGTGTGTGTGTGCTTGTGTGTGTGTGCTTGTGTGTGCTTGTGTGTGCTTGTGTGTGTGTGCTTGTGTGTGTGTGCTTGTGTGTGTGTGCTTGTGTGTGCTTGTGTGTGCCTATGTGTGTGTGCTTGTGTGTGTGTGCTTGTGTGTGTGTGCTTGTGTGTGTGTGCTTGTGTGTGCCTATGTGTGTGTGCTTGTGTGTGTGTGCTTGTGTGTGTATCTTCTCACCAGGTCCCTGTGTTCTGTGCCCAGGCTCTCAGGCAGCGTGTCCATGTAGGAGTCTCTGAGAGGAGCCCAGCCCAGCTGGTGAGGCTCCATGTAAATCATCCCACACCTGAGGAAGCACCACAACCATCAGCCACTCTACCACACATCCTAATCAACAATTCACTTCATCATACTAGCAACTAGCTCTCTGCATCTCTCCACGTCTTTACTCTACATGCTATCCTCTATACACAGGGGTGCAGGGGCATTATTTCCTGTACATGTTTTATCTACTGTGTTATTGTATTTGTTCAGCAGCAGACACCCAAGTCTCCCAGAGAGAGAGAGCCACCTGCTGACTGTGGCTGGGGAGGCCTGCTCCAGGTCTGCTGTCTCGAAGATCAGACTCATCTTGGCACTCATCTGGATGATCTCCCCACTCATCAGGCACAGCTGGGAGGAACAGACAACGCAAGCTCACATACTGGTAGATACATGATATGAGGCTGGGACATTTTGTACACCAGTGTTTCCCATACATTGATATATTTGTCGCGGCCTGCAACATTACTTATTGAAGTCCCTATCTACACCCACATCGAACTTATACTATGACATAGGTTTAGGCTGAGCACCTCATTTTTACAACGTCTGGCTCCGCCCCCTGCCTACCGCCACAAATATAATAACATTCTGTGGGAAACACTGAAGAAAATTGTACAGAAACGTCGCTGTTGAAATGAAGTGATTAATAGTCACCTTCTTGTTGTCATCCAGAACTGTGTTCATGTTCTCAATCCACACGGCGTCGATGGGTCCATCAAAGATGATCCACTGGCGGTTGTCGGAGATAGAGACAGCCTGCTCCCTGAACGACACAGCCAGAACCCCGTCTGACCACTCGTGGCTGACCGGGTCGAAACAACCGTACAGCTGACCCATGGTGATGGCCTTGGGGTTTATGATACGGAAGTCCACAGCATACTCCTCATTCAGTTTGGCTGGGGAGGGAGAAATGTAAACAAAGACCTGTTGGTTCCAGTCATGAAACATCCAAGTTCCCTACTTGTGGGTGGCAATCGGTTTGCCATGGAGATACTGACTAGGACCCACCATCAAACAGGTCTCCAAGGGCACCAGCGAGCACTTTATAAGCGGAGGTTTTTCCTCCCAGAGGGTCTCCTACGATCATGAAGCCATGGCGCACCAGCATCATCTCATACACCTAGCACACCCGCCACAGTGAGACAGGCAGAAGTCAAAAACAACGCAAAGCAAAAAGACATATCAAGGCAGCTCCAAACTGAGGGACACATTGAGACATGGATGGGGATTGGCTCTTGCCTGGATGATTTTGCCTATGAACCACGGAACTGGCTGGAGCTTGAGTTTAGCTATGTTGTCATTCAAAGCCTGAAGGAGGAGCTCATAGTCTGGTTTAGGCAGGACAACCCCAGGGAAGAGATCTGATATGATGCCCTGTGGACCAAATGTGAACACTATGATGAGACAGTGTAATATGATACACACATGTAGGTAAATGTAAAAAGAAACACTACCCACCATGGGTAGTGTCATGTCAACCACAGTTGTAGTCATCAAACAAAGCAGCTTCTGATTGAGGTTTTGATGACTGAAAGGTCAACTGAAGGTCGCAATAGTTCTTTTCAGTGCTTAAAAACATCCACTAATGGGGTGAAGACCTAGAAGGTCATACCTGAAACAGAGGCACGTCCTGGGCCAGAAACTTGGCCATGTTGACATCCAGCAGAGCCCTGAGCAGCAGCACACTCTCGTTCTCCTCTGGGTACTTCAGTTTCAGGTTCCCCGCGGCAGTGAGAACCGATTTCACTGCACGCATGCCGTAGTCGTAGTGGTGCTGAGAGGACAGCTGCTCCGAGCACAGGCGATAGGTAGCCACGATCTTCTGGGCAAGGCTGAGGGAGAAAAGGAGGTGAAGAGGTTGGAGCTGATTTTAGGTGGTAAAGAGAAACGACTACCTCATAGAAGGATGTACTTTCCAATGCAGACATTTTCCATAGAAGGTTAGAAATACGGGTACCTGCGAGACTCTATGAAGCCCATAGAGTAGAGGGAAATCTCTCCAATAAGACCATAGTCTGGCACCATCATAGCCACAGTACGGAAAAGAGCCTGCACAATAATGTGACACCAAAACCTTTAACAAAAACAATGTAGAACTGCCCCTCTAGGAATAATAGGATTACCTTAAAAGCTGTAAAGTCATAATTTTCCATTTATTCTGTAGAACTGTGTTAATCCCATCCACTCCTCCGATCAGCAGTACTGAGTGTCATCCTGTACCTTGAGGTTGTCAGGGAGCTCTGCTCGTCCAGCGTAGCCAGGGTTCATGGTGATGAAGACTGAACAGGTGGGGTTCAGATTCAACTCGGTCCCCTCAAACATAAAGGTCTTCAGGTCTCTGGCAATAGCCTGCTGGATACTCAACACCTGCTGGGCCACTACAGACAGCACCTCCACCTGGTCACACACACATCTACTTTATCAGCCAAAGTACCAATCACATATCGATTCCACCAGTTCAGTGACCAAATCCAGACTCACCTCAATACGGTTGAACTCGTCGAAGCAAGCCCAAGCTCCAGACTGAGCCAGTCCTTTGAAGAACTTACTCATGGCCTTGTAGTCCAGGCCATCAGAACAGTTAAACACAACACACTAGGAAAAAAACAAAAACATCCAGTAAGGAGAAAAAACAAGGCACTCCTCATAAAAATAAAGCATAAAGCATTGTAATGCATTCATACTGTATGTACCTGCTTGGCCAGAGCCTTGGCCAGATCCTTGGTGGTCTCTGTCTTGCCTGTCCCTGCAGGCCCCTCGGGGGCACCCCCCAGATTCAGCTTCAGAGCACCCATCAGTGTTCTGGGGAACATGAAACACTTACACCGTCAAGATGATGAGAAAATCCCCTTTGGTTTCCTACTTCATCACATAGATAAACATATACAGTGGCGGGCAAGGGGTCGCTTGACATTGTTCACCTGTAGCAGCGGTCAGTGAGCGGCGTGATGACCAGCCGGGTGGAGTTCCCGAGGTACTCGTAACCATACTTGACCTGGGTGGTGATCATGCGCAGCAGCACGTCTCCGCCCTCCCAGAAGTAGCGCAGCTGGGAGATCCAGGAGAAGTCGTTGAGGGAGGAGATGCGGTCCTCCGCCAGCTTGACCACCACGTCTCGAGCTGAGGGGAAGAGGAGAGGTCGTGTGACTTTCTCGAGGCTAGACACCTTCCGTGAACGTGCCACACTCACGTCGCCGGAGTAGTAGCATTTCACCAAATCCAGCGCATTTGCAAACTAGACTCCTCCACCTACAGTATATCTGTGAGAAAGAAAGCTTTAGTTGTTGGAGGAGTGTACCGTGCACATCGATGACAGTGAGAGCTCCTAAGGTCATCCTGGCTCCTCCTGGGAGCTTCCCTCTCACAAGCTCCACTATATCCGCAATCTGGGCATTGCTCTGATCCACATAGGCCTAGGGAGGGATAGAGACAATCAATATACTGTACTTTACGTGAGGGTCTAGTGGATTGAAACTGCTGTACATGGTGGGAGAGGCGCTGTGGGGAGACCTACAGGAAGGGTGTTGGTCTGGATGGCCTGAGACACCTCGCTGGTCCAGAAGATGGAGGAGGCACAGATGACAACTTGCCCTGGCCACTGCAACACCCATTTCTTCCTGGGCACCTACAAGGTAGTGAGCACACTGTTGCAGAACAGGACTGTATTCAGGTTAAATTAGCGTGTTGGCAGGTAAGAGATGCGATGGAAATACCTGAACATACTCGTCCACTCCTTGGTGGATGACATCTCTGACACTCCGGAGCATCATTTTCTCCACTTGCAGCAGCCATTTCTCCACCATGCCCTGACAGACCATCAACACACAATACAACTACGATAGCTCTACTTCCGTGGTTACAAATATTCACAGTCCGTGACATCTGCTTAGACCAGCATTTGAAAGTGTCCTACAGTAGTGTACCTTGGACTTGGCAGGGTTTATATTCTCACTGAAGGGCACCATCTCTTTCTCTGAGCTGATCATGCCAGTGATCTCCATGTCCTCGCTGAACTCCAGCTTGGCTATGCCCTCAAAACACTTCTTCAGGTGAGGCTGGACACGCATGGGGTCCTTGGTCTCTGACAAGATCTCCAGAAGCTCATCGTTGGACAGGAAGAAGAACCTGCAATGGCAGACATCGAAACGTGTTCAAGATTGATCACTAATCCATCTTCTTTTAATTATTTTTAAAACTTTATTCAATTAATTGACATTTCAGAGACAATGCCGAGTTCCATACAATAAGTAGACCAAAAGAGTAAAAAGAGTACCAAAATATTGTGTTATTACTGAACAAACCACCCAGAGGATGTAGAGCTCTTGCGGTGAGTGTTACCTGGGAAAGTAAAGTCTCTTCATCTCCAGGTAGGTGTTGAGTCCTTTCTGGATGTCCTCCAGGAACACGTTGGCCTCCTGCAGCCTCCCAAGCATGTTGGGCTGGGCGGTGGCCACCAGCACATGCGTGTCCTTCACCTGCAAACACACACACACACACATACCATCAGGCTGATGACGAGGTGAAAGGTGGACATCAGTCCAGCCAAAGACACTGTACGCGTTCAAACATCTGAAATATTCCCCAAACTCTGTGTGCACGCTCAAACACACCGCCTCTGCTATGATGTCTTTCCAGTATCTGTCGACGATGCCAAACTTGCGGCCTTCCTCCGGCATCTGGGCGATGATGTCCTCGGAGCTGAAGATAGGCTCCAGGTACAGCCAGGTGGCCTGGCACTTCAACATGGAGTCCAGGATGTCCTGCATCGACAGCAGCTTCTCCTCCCATTGCTGTGAGAGAGAGTCGGAGAGAGAAAGAGAGACACAGAGGCACACAAAGAGAGAGGCACACAAAGAGAGAGAGAGAGAGAGAGAGAGAGAGAGAGAGAGAGAGAGAGAGAGAGAGAGAGAGAGAGAGAGAGAGAGAGAGAGAGAGAGAGAGAGAGCAAGAGAATATGAGTTGATATAATTGGACAGAATAAAGAGATAGGAAACAAGAAAGAAAATCAAAGTTGGCGCCATAGGGGAAAACACTGAAGGTAGTAGAGAAACCGATCGCCAACACAAGGCCATCTACATGAGCGTACAGTCTGCATGTCTGGGTTCACACTCAATGAATATCAGTATATCACTTCACAAGACACAGCAGACATGTTGCTGTATGACTACCTTGCAGTCAGCCTCTATAGGCTTGATGAAGGGTGACCCACGCATGGTCTGGGTCTTAATGACGTGGTCGTCCAGGAGAACTTGAATGTCATCCACTGCAGATACGATACTCGTGCCCTGGACACAAGAGCATGAAACTGAAACTGATCCATGCAGCTGTGGTGGGTTAGTTGATACTGTCTACAGTGTAATAGTATCTTCGTTATCTTCGTTAGCCATATTTAATTTAAATAATTCAAACACAATTGTCAGGAATACATCGCCGTGAGCGTGTCTCTCTTTGCGCGCTAGTTCAATCCACAATCTCTTTGCTATTGGGTTAGGACACGTGTGTGCTTACCGTGTCTCTGTAGGCAGTGAAGGCCAAGCGGAGTTCAGCCCATTCGGTCTTCATTTTCTCCATGGCTTTCTCCAGAGAGTGCTCCTTACTGGCTGAGGCTCCGATCTCCTCCAGCCTGAGAGGGGGAGGCAAAATGCACAACAGCAATTGAATCCATCTTTTTCAGATGTTGAATGAACCACACAGTTCATTCGTGGTACCGCCACGATCAAATGAGAACATCCATGAGGATGTGCAGAATGGGAATAACCGTACTTGTCAGAGAACTTGGACAGGCCGAGGTCCAGCATGTTGAGCAGTGAAGTGTCCACATCTGGTTTGATGTCAAAGCCCACAATGGAGCTGATCTGAGAGCACAGAGAGGAGGGGCATCAATTATTAACCTCACAGTAAAGTTGTCCTCAGGGCTCGATAACCAACTTGATATGACTGGTGGGTCTGCTGACTTCAACTGACTTTAAAGTGATATGGACCAAGAAGGATTCCAAGCGTCCTGAATCGCATCTTGATGTTTCAGCTGACTCGCTCACACTGTGATTCGCTCACAGTGGGACTACTGGACCTCTGTACAACTAAGTGTTTCTCATTGCTGAGTTGGGCCCTCTGATCCAGGCAGGGGGGTCATAGTACTGACCTTCTCCCAGTGACGGTCCTTGATGCCTGGGTTACAGATGGTGGTGAGGACGGGCAGGTGCTGTTTGAACTTGTCGATCTTCATCTTGAAGCTGTCTGCGATGCGTCGAGGCCCCGGGAGGTCGGACAATGACTTAGTCAGCTTGTACATGGTGCGCCACATGGTGAGCAGCTCATCACCGATCTTCTCTGCGTTCAGTTGAACGAAGGGGCCTGGGGGGCAAAGCCGTTCAAAACACTGATTATACATAACATAGGCACAAGAATACTTCTGAAACAGCAACAACGAAAAAATGAATTTAGAGGGAAAGATCTAGCAGGAGGGTTTCAGGTTTGGTTCACCGTTCATCCAGATCTCTGACTGGTTCTGGAAGTTGAGAGCGGTGTTCCACAGCTGATCGTAGGGCTGCTTGTTGCCCATCAGGGTCTGCAGTCCAGGGAACTGGCTCAACTCCTTCTCCAGCAGAGTCTCCTCTTTGTTGATGTCCTGTGGGGGGAAGAGACAAGCAAACTCACAATCCACCACTAAAGGAATTCGGGAACATACATGAATACGGGAACATACATAAATACACAGTACTGTTTGTAACAAGGCTTGCCAAGCCATCTCACAATGGACATTCAAGGCATCACCTCCAGTTCAGTGACAGCAGCATCCAGACATGAAGTGAGCTCGTTGAGTTTTTCCACATTGTTCTTGATCTCTTCCAGGCTCATGAGCTCCTTCTTCTTGAAAGACTCTACTTCCTTCCCCACACCCTGCAGTTTCTGTTCAAACTCTGCTATCCTGAGGAGACAGGAAGAGGGGAAGAGGTTAATAGGTATCCGTGAAAAGGTCATCGATGGATTTGTTAGATTTGTTGTGTATGTGTCTGTGTGTACCTCTTGCCGAGGCGGTCTTCTGCCTGTTCTCTCCTGGTGGCCTGACGGTTCTTGCTGAGGTCAAACACAGTCAGGATGTGCCCAGGCCAGTGGAAAACACTGCTGTTCAGCTTCAAGTCCTCAACTGCAATATGAGAGGAGGGAGAAAGGAATCTTCAATCGAATGACAAACGACCATTATCTCTTCAGACCCACTAAAGAGGGCTACATACAGCATGATTTCAAAGAAAAAAGATCATTATCATTTGAGCCTCACTTGATTGACCTACATATCATCAGTAAATGATCTTCAGAGGCCACAGTGTGTAAGACCTGTCCACCTCGGTGGCTTCGCTCCATTCCCGCTCTACATACCAGGCAGGGTAGCGTAGTCGAGCAGGAAGCTGAGACGCTTGGCTGCCTCGTCGACCTCATCCCTCAGCTTGTGGACAGTCACCTCGCTGGTCCGCTTCAGGTACTGGTTGAGGGCCACCAGCTCGTCTGTGTTACCCGGGACCCCAGTGATGGTCTGAGCAATCTCATCGTAGCGGTGACAGAGGCTGAAAAAATAAAAATAAAATTAATAGCTTGGATCCAAATGATAATCTTGGTTCTAAAAGGCCTTAATTTTTATGTACCATGCAGACCCTTGACTTGTGGAGCACTGCACCAGAAAAAAATGACTAATAAGGGTGATTCTGATTCAGCACAAATCCCCTCCTGTTTTTGTTCTGTGGTGTACCTCTTGTTGAGCTCTCGGTTCTCCTCCACCTCAAACATGATGAGTGTGTCTTCCAGCCTCTTGGCTCTCTCGCACAGGTCATCGTTCAGACTGACGGCATCCAGGCAGAACATGGACAAAGGCACTGTGATGTGCAGGGAGGCTATCTCCTTCCACAACTGCTGAATACCTTGGATTTTCTGAACAGGGTAAAAGAGAAGAAGCCAGAATCGACTGAATCTACATTGAAAAACACTAATAGTCTATCGTTTGTGATATGGAAATAAGGGACTGATGTCAGGGTTCTCAGGGTGTCCACCTTGGTAAAGCCTTGCAAGGAGTGCTTCTCATTGAGGAATGCCAGTATATCCTGCTTTGCTGTGTTGTCCAGGAGATGGCTGTACTTCTTATACACGTTCAAATACCTGAGAGAAAACAAACAAATGAATACAGACAAATGAATAACCTTTTGATAACCTAAGCTGACATGTGTTATTGTATAATACTAGATGAAGGGGATGTAAAACAGAGAGGAGAGAAGAGCCAGGCCCGTACTTCTGGGGCCCCACAGTGTTTTTGTGGAAGATGCTCTTGGCTTGGCTGAGCAGCTCTGTGACCAGCAGCTCGTTCGGCCCGACAGAGCGGAGGTAGAGGCCCTGACCCTGGATCTCTGGGAAGAGGTTACACTCCACCTAAGACACAAGGCTAGGGTAAGTTATACGAACTGCATTATTGAACTTTCTGTGTGTGTACTTGTGTGTTTCTGCGTGTGTGTGTGTGTGTATATCTGCGTCTTTGTTCATCTGTATCTCTTTTGCGCCTTTCCATCTCTGTCTGTGTGTGTGTGTTGGGGGGTGGTTGCTACGAAAGATACGGGATGAACACCAAAGAAGGCATCAGTACCCGTTGGAGGTTTTGGGCGCTCTTAATGATCTCCATGAAGCTGCTATGGAGGAGCTCCCAGCATTTCTGGAGGCTGGGCTGGAAGATGATGCGAGGTTCCTCCACCCCCAGCTTGACCAGCAACACCTGGGGCTGAACGTACCTCATCTCATCAAACTTCTCCCCAAAGTCATTGCCATCCTATGGGAGACCCAAGAGAGGGAGAGCAAAAGATATTGGCTGACAGGACCGGGTGAAGACGGGCAGCAAACAGACATTGGGACGTTTTGAGTAGTCAGACCTGATGGACCTTGAAGAAGCTCAACAGGTCGTGCAGGGAGGCGATGACCAGGCTGCGCAGCTGCAGGGACATGAAGGTGCCCACGCAGGAGAAGAACTCCTGGGCAATGACAGGTGTCACCATGTCACTGCCAGGCACCAGGGGCAGCCACAGGTCTTTGGAGGTGACGAAGATGGACGCACAACGTGGGAGCCAACTGGAACACAGTGAAGTGAGTAGGAGCAGCCATAGAGGACATGATGGCTCAAAGGTTTTTTTGGGGTGGGGGGCGGGGGGGGGGGGTAGTTGTCTAGCTAGCTAATTAAAGTGATTATTAAAGTATTATTGTTATGTAAAAACAATTGGAACACCGCCTTAGCATTCAGACCTAGAAACAGTACTGACAACATAGCACACAATGTCTCTTGGCTTTACACAATGGTTGGCAAGGGAAACAAGGACAGAGTGGGATCCAAGTAGAATCAAATGAGCACAAAAACCAACAAACTGCCAGTACTTACACTCAGTCACATATCTCACAGACTGTTAGGCTATTCTTCTCAACCAGCCTCTACAAGTAAGCATACAGTTCAAGTTGCACTGGACATCTTATGTAGAGAAGAGAGTAAACCAATCTCCACAAAGACTCAACAGGAGAATGTGACAGAGGGTTGACAGATTGGACAAGATGGAAACAGGATCTTAGCACTACATCACAAGGGATTAGCTCTGCACACCTTAAGATCTGTCTCAAGGCAGACTCAGTCACTGACAGACAGACTGAGGGAGTCATCACCATTACTCACTTGTTGACCAGATCGTCCCTGGTGATTTGGCACTGTCTTTGTACCAGGTCTTCAAACTCGATGGGTAGGAGGGGAAGAGTGGCAGAGAAGAGGTCCCTTAGTCTCACAAACCTCAGGGAGGAGAAGCTGGTGAGAGAGAGAGAAAGGGAGAGAGAGACAGAGAGGCAGAGAGAAAGAGAGAGAGAGAGAGAGAGAGAGAGAGAGAGAGGGAGGGAGGGAGGGAGGGAGGGAGGGAGAGAGAGAGAGAGAGAGAGAGAGAGAGAGAGAGAGAGAGAGAGAGAGAGAGAGAGAGAGAGAGAGAGAGAGAGAGAGAGAGAGAGGGAGGGAGGGAGGGAGGGAGGGGAGGGAGGGAGGGAGGGAGGGAGAGAGAGAGAGAGAGAGAGAGAGAGAGAGAGAGAGAGGAGAGAGAGAGAGAGAGAGAGAGAGAGAGAGAGAGAGAGAGAGAGAGAGAATGTTGTGAATTACAACATTGGAATAAACTGAAAAATCTAATGTGTGGTTAGTATGTTGGTGCTGGGTGGGCTACCTGTTAAGCCAGAGATCTTGCAGTAGGACCATCATGTGGTTGACAGTGAACAGATGCTGGCTCTGCCAGACATGGGCCTCTCTGTAGCTGCACACCCAGGGCACAGGCCCACGGATCACCCTCCTGGGGAAAGGCCTGGGGATGCTGGAGATGACGAGGCGCTGGCGCTCTGATGGGTCCTTCAGGATGTAGTCCACTATTGGAGGGGGGGGGGGGGGGAGAGGGCATGGGAGAGCATGTGATTGTGAAAAATCATGTATTACACGGAAATTGTTCTTTTTTGATCGTTTCAGTAAATATGCTCCCAGTAGAATTGTGGATATAACGTTGGAGGGTTCTGCTACCTATGCTCTTTCTGAGGCTGAAGTCGTAGTCGGTGTTGACCTCGTCCAGAAGGCTGGCCCTGAGCCTGTGCATGTCCCTGCTATTGTCCTCTGTGACTGGGGGCAGCTTGCCCACGATGTTCTTCATCTGCTGGGGGGGCTGGGGAGCCAGCATGGGACTCTGCACTCCATTAGAGATGTAGTACAGGTACCTCTGTGTAAACAGGAAAATACAGCACGGTGTAAAAAAACATGTCGATCGACAATCTTGTTTTTCTTTAATCTGACACAGCAAAATTGTGTTTAGTAACACAACATATGAACTAGTTACAGTAGGCTTTCTAGTAAGAACTAACTGGTCTGGTTGAAAGGGATGCAAACCAAATCGATTGGACAGACTGAGAGAAGCAATCAATCAACTTGAATCATGAGATTTATCGACTACTTGCCTCCAGGTCTCTTTCTGTGAGCTTATTCTCGAAGCTCCATGTCTGTTCCTCTTGGCGGCGCATAATATCCAGCTGCTGTTTGGGAGTCATGGGTCGGCTACCGGGGATCACAGGGTCCCTGGAACTGGTCCTCAGTTCGGTTGAGACCGAGGCACAAAGAGCTGAATCCCTAACAACAAGCACATTAGCAAGCTCACTTTAATGACACTGCCTACATTTTTACCGTAGATCAAATGTGCCTATACTTGTTAGCTCACTTTCTTCTGGTCGAGAGCTTCTGTTTGTTTTCATCTGGAGTAGAAGCTATAGGAGTACAGTTAAGGTCCAACAAAATGGGCTTTGTCAAACACAAATCACTTTTATTAGTTGATTCAAAGGTACCAGTAGTATCTCTCAAGCAGCCTGTTACTGCTGTTTCAGTTGACAGGTTTGAAAGGGATACTGTGAGCAGGAGAATCTCCAAGAGAGTTGGAGAGTACCCCTGGCCTCCTTTGTAGGTTTCGGATCTTTAGGTCCCTTGCCTGGGGACTGTAATTGTTCCCAATCGACTCACTGGGGGTGCGATGGTGACATTGCTCCTTAAAAGGGACAGCTAGGGTCCATGAAGTGTTCTGGAGAATGGGTGGGTGGTGACTGTGTCTGAGGATAATCTGGGAAAGACAAAAAACAAAGGACATGGCATGCCGTGGTAATGCATGTGGTAAACCTATCAACCCAAGTAGTGTGATGTCCAAACACCTTGGAAACTGAATTTTGTTTTAATGAGAAAAGTCATTATCTTCTCACTTGATAGAGCTCTGAAGGTTCCTCAGAGGCTTGAGGAAGAGGAGGAAGACCAGGAAGTCCTCTGGCATGACTAATGTTGTGGATGGAGTCATCCTCCATCTGTAATTTAAACAGTGCATACTATGTAAAATACAAATATCCAAATGTGCCATTTAAAAAACGAATTAATTAGATTTCCAAATTGTAATAATTCTGTGATTCATTTCTGTGATGGGATTCCTTCTGAACACCACGTCGTCTGTTTGCAATCTCTTAGGACAACACAAACTAAAAACCCTATACCCGCAAACCCTACCTGCTTCAGTCGTTCCATTTGTGAAGCTAGACTTGGATAATTACATGAGAAACATGTTTCTTTAGGTAGGGCTACCAAATTCAACTTAAGTCTATGTTGTTACAATAACACACTAAAATACTGTTGTCCTCCGTACGTCGGATGTCGGAGCAACAGTATTCACACAGTTAGAAAAATTCCATAACAACTGAACAAAACGCAGTTGCTAGAATGTCAGAATTACCTGCCGTTCTTTGCTTCGTGATAATGGAGTTTCGATTGTGACACGGTTTCGTTTATTAGAAATAGCCATTTAAAAAACATTAATTTCAGTATCTCAGTTTCCCGCGTAACATTGTATCCATGTGTCTAAACTTTTAAACCTCACATTTCAATGTTACAATGAACGGTTTGTAGTTAAAGATGTACAAAGCCACTGCATGTATCCAGTCTTTAAGTAGAGATAAATTCGTCTCTAGGCTACTGTGCCCTACACATAGGCTAAATAAGAACAGTCAATGTAGACTCTAGATGGCACTTAACTTGTAAAACTACTTTGTCCCAACACGGGAAGCTCTATCCCATAGTAACACCTGTCTTGTTACCAAGCAACATGATGCACGAAAATATTTTGAAGACTGCTGGATTTTCAATCATTAGTGTCAGTCAATTCATAATGCTCAACTTCTGAATACGAAATGCCACATGCGTTTTAAAAGAATATCAGGACATGCATGGGAATTAAAACGTATAGAATATCTTATCAGGACATGCACGGGAATGAGAACTTCGTTTTCATGAACAACCACCAGAGGTCACAATTAGACAAATCCATCTCGTGATGACCGGCCATGTCCCCATTAGTCTAATGGGGTCATTGAAGGTTGCTGTGCAGTAAGCTTCTGCCAAAGAGAGTGAAAACTTATTCTGTCACCATTAGAGGAATAAACCAGGCTGTTTGAATTTTGAAAATGATTAATTTGCTTTAGACATTGTGGCGAGCATTTGTTTTATTGATAACTGAGAGACAAACTGAATTTCACACATTACAGGTTGGGGGGTCAAGCACGCCTCCTCGTTTAATGTGTCAACAGAATATTGCATACACTTTGTGTAATGAATGTCTTTGTTTAATATTGTGTCAACAGAATACTGAATGTATGTCCTACAATGTGTGCAATACCATAGCCCTTAATTACCCTTTGGTTTGTAAAATACCTTTCTGGTTGAGATTATAAAGATTATACAGATTTCTACCCCTTCTGGCATAATTACAGTTTTGCTTGTGCTTTACATCGTGAGATACCTGTGGCTAAATCTCTTTAAAACTCCAGACGTTACCTTCGACTCTCAACAGGAGAAGAGCTGCTTAAAAACGATCACAAGCAGAGCAAGACATTTGTTCGTGTGTTCATAATTTGATCGGCTCCTAGATAGGTGTGGGTAGCTTTGAATGTGACATCTGGAGGTGTGATTTCTAATCATAACCCCTACCTTGGGATAGATTGATGAAGTACAAACAAGTGAAACACAGCAACACAACATCAGTCCTGTCAGGACAGGGATTACACAAACCATCAAAATGGTCTGTTTACAAGTCTGCAGTGGGATATTTCTCTTTATTTCTCTGTTTTCTTGATGGTGGGTGGATGAACAGCTCAAGGCAATGGTGTCACTGCTCAATTAACTCCACTTTTCCTCTGCACACTCCGAGGACATCCTTTCCTCCATGATCAATAACCAGTGTAATAACGGCTTCAGCCCAGAGGAATACCCAGAGGAATGCAAACTTCACATAGCACCTCAAAGAAATAAATGGGTAGAAACGTGTATAATGTTTTTAAGACTCTGGAGTTCATAACTGGACCAGTGTATGACGCATACAGGACATGTAGTCCTTTAGTTCTATATTCCCACTACCCCTCGAGGCAGTTACCCCTGACCTGTCTGAGTATGAGCATACAGTAGGTGCAATACTCTGCCCCATACATAATAGATGACATCCTAGTGCGCCTGCAATTTTGCAAAATAAAAGTCCCTGCGTAAGCCTCTGACCCATTTACATTGTGATGTCATACACCGTAAACTGGATCATGGAAAATAAGTTATTTTTCAAGCATGTCTGGTGTAAATATAGGTTTTAAGGCACTCTCTGCCAGACATTGTGAAATCATATAAAATGATAAATATGCCATGGGAAATGAGAATAACAACAGGCCTGGAAAGAGAAGCAGGGTGATCTATTACATGACCCCCTAAAATCTTCCCTCTGTGTTTTCAGACAAACCCTTGGGGAAGACATGGCGGAAGAAACTCGGAAGTGGAGAAAAGGGGGAAAGAATGAGAGATCCGAGGGGAGAAAGGAGATGCATGGCTACAGAATGTGATATGCCTATATTGAGGAACAGAATCCCAGAGGAAGCAGAAGGAGAAACACCGCAAAAAGAGGGCAGGAATTGGGACTGTGTTGAATGTAGGTGTGAAAAGATGAACATACTGTGAAAGGATGAAATGGGGAGGGGGCGGGGGGGGGGGGGGGCAGAGCACCATGTTCTGCCACAATGGGTGTGCTAATGTTCCATCACTGCATAGTATTGTCCATCCTTTAATGTCTGTAGTCCATTGAACACTAACTTTCCAATATATTGTCCTGTATTACGTGTCACTGTCTAACATGCTGTAAATGGCACCATTTTAGGTAATCAGATGCTTATAAATAAGGCGATCCATCTCCTCATCTTACCTTATCAAACTGCTTTAACTGCTTAATGAAGATCAGGATATCTGTCCTGATTCGAACCTAAGCTAAATTAAATAAACATAAAGGTGACTTGTTTTCATTACAAGGCAGGAAAAACATCGTCTCAGATAAGCCAAATGCCAATCCCATTGGAATGAGAGAAAGTATTTAGGTTGCCGGGAGGAAAAAGAAATCAGGTAAAAACTATTTGTGATCCTAATTATTCATTAGGAAGAAACAATCCTGTCACTGAAGTGCAATCCATTATGTGTGCAGATTTTTCTGTACTCTTCTCCTCAAGTGTTCAGTCTGGAGTGCCACAATAGCAAATTAAACACAAAAACCCTGAGCTGTTCTGCCATGACTAAGCATTTAATTACTGTCTCTTGGCAGCAGCATTTAGACGATTCTCTCTCATCTCCAGTTCTCCTCTCCTTCTCACACTCTCAAATCGTTTTGCTACTATACACTGCTAAATACACACACTGTCTTACACTTCAGTTGCAACTGCTCTGAGACTAGAGAAGAAGGATTGAAACGTGTATGGGCATGTTTGAACATTCCTTTAGGAAAGACAAGAAGTATTAAACCCCTTTAAGGTCAATTACAGAGCATCCTGTGTGAGTGACAGAGAGCATAGCTGAGGTGCAGCAAAGTAGGTGGCAGGTTAGCTGGTGTGAGCCATGTGAGTCTAGAGAGGTCAAGGTGGGGTTGGAGCGACGAGGCGGTGTGCTGGCACTCAGGAAGGACTCCTCCTGTGACAACAGCTTTAAATGAAGCTGTGCTTGTGGACTGACGTCCTCACTCTGACCTCATCAGAGTCTGGAGTTCAAGTGCGAGTGGGACCACACAAAACAGACTGCTAAATACCTGGCAACATTCTTCTCACAGTCAGCACAGATACATCGTATCTTCTGAATCTAAATTTGTCTCAGCACTGAATTTCATTCATTGTTATTTCGTCGTCTTTTATTATATGACTTGCTCAGTTGATGCTCCAAGGAACTCCCAATGCTTGTGAGGAGTAGACAGGGTTGTGGATATTACACTGATCTGTTCGGGGCATACTATTATTAATTAATACATCGTGCTGTGCAGGCATACACACAGTACCCTGCCTAGAGGTGTTTAACAATGACTCAAGGGCACTACTGAAGCCCAATCCCAGGCCTGGGTCACAGGGTGACTGTTACTGGGTAACTTGAAGACGCTATTAAATATTTAGCTAGTCCGTCTTTTCATGATCATGGTATGTAAACAAGCATATTATCTGTGTGATTGACACACGATCTGCTGGCCTGGCATAACGATGAAAGCTTATACTGCCCCTTAGCGTAAAAGGAAGAGATGAACACAGCAGAGGATTAATTATCAAATTAATTTTCTCTGGATGTGATAAGACCACTTGCCACACAATTTGTATCAAAGGCTTTCTTCAGGGCAGAGAAAAAGATGAAGGTACAGCAGGCTGTGTGTGGTGGTCAAAATTACATCCAAATATACTTACAGGTCTATAATAGGTTGTCCCCCCTCTGGTGAACCGCCCCCATCAGTTACCACTTCTTGATACAGCCACAACACACTTACCCTTCCTTCCTCCTTCTTAGCTTAGCATGAACATAATGCCGCCTAATATAGATTCACAGCACCGGTGAAATTATCTGAACTAAACAGAACAGGCAGAGCAACAATTTTCTCTTAATTGTAGTTGATGAACATGGAGGTGGATGGAAAACTCATTAACATGCAGAGAATGAATAATTAAGGAGGGAGTGCTGGTGTTGTGGTAGCTTGGTTTACATCTTCTCTGGGTCCGACCCTGTTTGGACTCCTGTGGGGGGAGGCAGGGGAGGCCAGGAGGTGGCTAGGGGGCAGTCAGTGACAAAATCAGGGAGGTGGGAGAGAGAGAGAGAGAGAGAGAGAGAGTGACAGAAAAAGAGAAGAACAGAGAGGAGCAGAGAGAGAGAGAGAGAGAGAGAGAGAGAGAGAGAGAGAGAGGGAGGGAGGGAGGGAGGGAGGGAGAGAGAGAGAGAGAGAGAGAGAGAGAGAGAGAGAGAGAGAGAGAGAGAGAGAGAGAGAGAGAGAGAGAGAGAGAGAGAGAGAGAGAGAGAGAGAGAGAGAGAGACTGGCAGGGCTGAGGGAGAGACTGGCAGGGCAGAGGGCCAGGTCGGCTCAGCGGCACTCTCAGTGAAAGTGAGGAGAGGGCCATGCTGAAAGGACTGGCCAGCGCCAGCTTCATCAGGCAAAGATGGAAAAGAGCTTGACTAGCCAGACACTGAGCCACGGGTATGGTGGGGAACCGTGACCACCAACCGCCATTACAGGAAATACAAGCTTCCTCTTTGTGGTGTACAAAAAAAACTCTGCTCTATGACTGGAGCATTGGTTACTGCAATGTGAGCTACCTGATTATCAACTTCCTCTTAGACTTTGATAAGAAGACTTTGACTTTGACAGTGGATGAAATACACAGTATATGCTTTCTTACTGGAAATCTACTCAATCTGGTTACCCACTCTAGTATGGACAAAACGGCAAGGGACACAGTTACTACAAGTGGCAACTAAAAGTGTCCTGGCTCAGGTGACCACTTTCCCATGGCCAGGACAGTAACCAGAGCAGGAGTGCCTGTCACAGACCAAGCACACTGAAGTCTATCTTCCTAAACATGGAGACAGGACTGCTCCAGCCTCAGGCAGGTCAAGTGCATAATGTTAAGTTTGACATAAGTGTCAAAACAAATCCATTAGAATGGAATCAACTACTTTCCTTGGGTGTACATATAGGCTCTCAGATATAATACATTACCATACATCTATTTATAACGGCACTCCAGACACTTCCCATAAGTTCCTTTTCTAGACAGTGTGCAGCAACAGATGTCTACACACATGAATAACAAACACGTGTGCGGTTACACTGCTGTGTCAAACAGCTTCGGAACGTGCAAATTGCACATCACAGATCATGTGTGTGTCACACCCATGGTGTGATCCTGTGTGTGTTCATGTGCTGCGTTATGTGATATTTGTGGCTTTAAAGAAAATCTAATTTGAGCAAAATGATCTCATTGGCTCTCACATTGTCTCCACCGCATGCAATTATTTAAAAATATAACTAGTTTTCGCAAATATCTAAATTACCAATGTGACATGTAAAAGCTTAATCCAGTTCTCCTTTAGTGGAATTTAATTCTGCAACATCAGGATTGATACGACGAGGCTTTCTGTCTGTGTTTCTGTGCATTCTGCAGCTCTGCAGTGGGAGCTTAGCACACTCAACATGATGATGTTCTCTTAGCGACGGTGCGTACAATACAGTCTGAGAACGGAGGAAGCTTTTGATGGAGAGTTTATTATTAGTCATTCCAGCCCAACAAAGGCACACCGGTGGATCTGTAGCCCACACATTAGGGGGGAAAATGCTAATCTGTTTTTCCAGCCTTTTTGGAATTATGAACACCAATTGTTGCCTCTGGTGCATCTCCTCCTCTCAATCATCGTCACCAAGCATTAAAACAAAAAAAAACGATAAATGGTTGAGGCCAGGGGTGTGAGGCAAGGTTGTTTCTTTCTACCTGCAGAGCATTCCATTTTAAATGTCAGATGAGGGGGAAGAGAGGCTGAGCCACTGGTGTTCAGGTTGGTACAGGGCCACATCCACTGCTGTGGGCAAACTGCTCGGACACGGGGCTCTCATTCAAATGATGATTCATGTGGTTTGAGTGTGTGTGATGAGAGGAGCGTGGTGGAATCAGCACAAAGGTCTAGGCTTCTCAATGCCACAGTTGAAGCAACACATTCACCAACTCCGAATTTATTATAGACTGCGGGTATTTGTAACGACATGAAATGTGAATGTCATCATTGTCAAGGAATTATCAATATAAATAATTTATCCATGATGGGCATATGTGGGGATTTAAGTGTGATTGTCCCAGATATCTCAGGGGAACATTCATTTGAAATTGAACATACAGGAAACATGCAGTTTCTAGCGGCTCACTGCTGGGTGCTGGTGTGTCTGGGCGTAATCAAACTAACAGCTATAGGCTGCAGCATACCACCAAGCCTACAGTACAGGTCATGGGGACGGGAAGCCGACCTAGTTTCTAAAAATACAGCCACTGGCGCATAATTAGAGAGGTAACTACATTACAGAGTATGATTAGAGAGCAGTATACGCTGGCTGGAGACCAGAAGAAATTGATACTGGTGACCATTAAGTTTTATACGGTTTTTATAAGGACATTAACACCTAAATACAAAGGTAACCATAAAGATCTGACAGGCTGGTAGGATATCCTCATTGATATTGAACATGTTGTTCACAAGCTACACATCTAACTGAGGTCACTTCTACAGCAACTGGACTCAACATAGCTGATTTGTAATCAGCCTCTTCCTATCTAAGTCGAGAAATCAAAGGGATAATAAGAATAATAATAGTATTTATAATGCACTTTATATTAACTAAAATCTCAAAGTGCTACAGGTTAAAAGCAAGAAAGGGCGAATACAATTTTATAAAAACAATCATGTCGAAAAAAAAAGAAAAAATTGTCAATCAACAAAAGGCTCAAAAGGGATCACACATCATCAGATAACAAATGGAAGATGGGACACCTTTACAATGATCCTTGAACACTTGGGCACTTCCAGGCGGGGGGGGCGGGGGGGGGGGGGTTGAGAGGGAGGGGCTGGAGGGTTAGGGAAGGGCGGAAGGGGAGGGGATGAAAGGTATTTTTATTTTTACTTTCAATATTGTAATAATTTTACTAATTTCATGCTTGTACACACAAAACACATTAAGACAGAAAAGCCTCTTGCTAGAGGTTGATCTGGACATGTCTGTGTCTGTCAGGACAGCTGAGCTGGATGGACTCTGCGCTGACCCGGAAAAACAAATAGAAACACTGAAAGTTTGCTGTACTTTGGCACTCCCACTTCTTGGACAGCAACACTGACTTGCCTTGGACAGAGATGCACAAAAGAAGTGCTGAGGTCCATAAAAGCTCTGAGCACTTAACATCCCTCTGGGGGATGCTGCAACAAACACAAAGTGACACCTTTGGATCTTCAAAAAAAAAAAGAAGAAAAATAAATGCCTGTCTGACACAGCAAATTGAAATGGTTGTCCATCCCTCTGACACACAGGAAGATGATGGTTAATAACTAAAAGCTTCAGCTTAGATACAAAGCTTCTCAAAGACCACAAAACAGACCCAAGCCACACTGCATCAAATAAGTAAAAAGGTTTGGTGCATTATTTAAGGACGAGAGTTGGTAGGATCATGTCTAGTCCTGAGATATTATAACTATAGATTTAATTTCAGACACTGCTGGCTCAGAGGGAGCTGCTGTTGAAGTAATAATTGCCCTCGCCAGACACAGCATTCACTTTGTGTGTGTGATTAGACCTGAGGTCACACGCCTACAGATCAGAGCTCCAATTACAAAGGGGCTCACAGGATGTTCTCAGGAGAGAACATGAGAATGAAGGGAACCCAAACGCTAGGAATTGGGACTGCAAAACCTATGTACGAGAAGAAAAAAGCCCAAACGCTATGGCCTGATGCAAGGACATTTGACAGATCTCGTCTGGGCTTTTGAGTCTGTCTGAGAGAGATGTGACCTTGTCAAAAGCTTCTATTAGATAAATATAGATCAATCTGTCTTCTAGATGTAGTAGAGCAGCAGAGAGAGACCTGCTGGCAAGGGGAATGGGTGTGAGAACTGAATTTTTCCCCCCATAGTTTTAAGAAAAAAGCAACTAAAAGAGAAGAAATATCATCATGTAACAAAATCACACCAATACACGCCATTGCATTTGATGCTAATCTGCTGTGTCAGCTCAGATTAAACATCCCAAATTTACAGAAATAACTGAATATATTATTCTATTACATTACATAAGGTTTTCTTCATAAGAAACTTCATCAACACTTTTTTTAAGGGCACAGTGATAAGGTTATAGAAAGGGTAGCTGTTGGTAAAGGGCACATGTCTTGGAACTGCCAGTCCAACACTGATCCCCTGCCTGCAAGACTTGCTGTGAGACCAGCTCAGCACAGTCAGGACACAGAGACACTAAGCCTGGCTGACAGCGACAGACCCTCCCATTTTTCTCACACAGTTTTTCCCTCAATTATTTTCTAAAACTGTCAGCTTTACATTGGTAGAAACTGTCCTATTGGCTCATCCTAGGTTTGGGTGATGTACTATAGAGGGGCACATCTCTTTTGGTGTATTTTAATTTGTATTTTGCTTGTATGTGGCCTCAAGTTTGCTTTTAAGTATGGCTTGATCCCCCTGTGTGGGTGACAATGAATAATGGTGACATCTGCTTTAGTGCACAGGTCACTATAATACTGCTCTCTGTTATTGTAGAGTTAGACTTAGAATATTGTTATATTACTGGTGTACACATTCTGCTGTTGTCTCAAAATGATTTGGAAAGAGTAATCTTTATTGATCCGAGGTGAAAACAGTGGCACTAATGTAATGCTTTCCATTGATTTCTTAATTCATATTGCTTCATTGATTTAATTGAATTATTAACTGCTGAGGTTATATTTCACCTTTCAAATACCGTTGTATTCAATGTGCAAACTGCAGACTGCTGAAAATGAGCAAGGCTTTGTTTGTCCTGGTCTTTGTCTCCAAGATGGGACAATAATTGAGAAGCCATGGAAGTGCTATTATTAGACAGGATGGCAATTATCTGTTTCCTGTGAAAGTAAATTGTTCATAGTCCCTCATGGCATACTGATTGGCAGTTAACCTCAACATTCTACATGCAAAACCCAAACTGACAGCAGAAAAAGGTCACCAGAGTTTTAGACATAGACCAGTGCTTATTAATTTCAACATAATAAGATAACATCAACGAGGTACTTGCTGAGACTGCCTGTCCAATCACCATGCTGATCCTTCACCAAACCCTCTCTGTGGGGTGTTCAGGTGCTTGAGAGGGGTGAGGAGATAGTTTTCTTGAAACAGAATCCAGAGGATAGAGTGCTCCGGGTGACAGGGAGCTGACACACCCTGGGAGGTGATTATGGCTGCAGGCGGGGGTGCAGGCGGGGGTGCAGGAGGTGGTGCAGGAGGGGGTGCAGGTCGGGGTGTCACCATGGGCCTCTCGCGCCACCCCAGCCCTTGGTTTCCTCTTCTGCAATTATCGTAATTAGGAGATCATTTTCAGCCGTGGAGAGATTTAGAGCTTACTTTCCATGCCCAGTTGCTTTTGGAGATTCTGAAGCCCAGAATCTTCAATAACGTACTCCTGGAATAACATTTTAGCACCAGTAGAATGGCATGTAAGACTGACCTACAGTACAAAATGTGGCACATAAAATACACCAATAAATATTCATGGTTAATTTTATTCAATTCATTTATTCATGGCTCTTGAAACAACATTTAAAAATTACATAACATTTTTTCCTCACCTATTATTTAACCGTCCCAAAGTGTAGCTAGTACCAATACTTCACACACCTCAGCGGTCAGAATATGTTGTGTGTCCTGAAATCAGGCACGCTTCATGGTAGAGCGAGCCCTATCTGTCATGCCTTAATGGCCGAGACCATGAGGTGGCTTTACGGTGCGATCAGTGCAGGCCCTTGGGTGCTTTTGTGCCTGGCAGGCAATCCCAAAATAAAATAAGTCCTCCAAAATATAGTACACAGGCTAGAGAGCAACATCACTTGGGATGTCCTGAACAGGTCCCTTTCTCTCACATCCTAAAACTCATATTTTAGGTTTAGTTAGAGCTCCAGTCACATGACGATCAGATGGAAGCCATGACGACGAAAAGTTGCTGGTGTATGAAGAGACCGAGGTTTGACCAGCACGGTGAGGTGGGTTAGAGGCTGAGTGAGGACAGTGTGTACAGTGTGAGGAGGTTTGGGTTGTTGGCTAGAGAGGCTGCACCTGGGCTTCAGACAGGGTGTGGAGCTACAGCCACAGGTGCATGCTGGGAATGTGCCTTTGAAGAACACATTGGGGGGAAGCAACCAGGGCATGCTGTCTAATGATGCCATAGATTTCCAATGTGCATATGAAGATGTGGGCCAATGCAAGCCTGCCCTTGTGAAGAAATAAATGGTTTGCTCGGCTACCACCACTTTATTGTCTCTGGTTTTACATTACATTACATTTTGTCATTTAGCAGACGTTCTTATCCAGAGCGACTTACAGTAAGTACAGGGACATTCCCCCAGAGGCAAGTAGGGTGACGTGCCTTGCCCAAGGACACAACGTCATTTGGCACAGCCAGGAATCAAACCGGCAACCTTCTGATTACTAGCCCGATTCCCTAACCGCTCAGCCACCTGACTCCCTTTTAGACTAAACACATTTCAAACATTTTGCAGCACACAAGAGTCGGTCATCCATATGCACATACTGTAGCAACAATATGAAAAGATCCTCTCCAATGGACCAACCCTTCAATTTGCAATCCAATTACGAGCTTACTGTGCACCAAGAGGTATTAGGAGGTGAGACCGAACCTGTGGTGGTGTTCCCTTTCCTGCCCCTTATTGACAGGGCTATTGTGGAGATCGTCAGAGCCTCTCCCGATTGGTGTAATAGAGATCACAGCCGGCTGTCAGTTTGCACCTCCCCTTTCGTACCTCCCCAGGTCTGAAACCGACGGTGACATGAGGACTCACTCAAGGGCTCATTCCAGTAATGAGTACGCCACCATTGTGTTTTGGGTGCTTTATTGGGCTGAAGCGCCAGTGTGTCAAGCTGACTGAGATGCACTTCGGTACTGCTGTATTGATTTGGGTCCACTCTAACAAACGTTGGGATGGTGAAGCGTTAAAAATCTAAATGATTGTACATAAACATTTTCCTACTAACGCACACACCAGTTTGATGTGTGTTGACGGGTGCAACAGGCACCCAAAGTTCATGCATTTTAAACAAAAGTTAAAGCTAAGTGAGATGTCTGTTGTCAGTAGCAGAAATCATATATTGATGTATCAATTCCATATCAATGACAAGTCTATAGATGGCTTGATTGTAGAAGATATACCCTTTAGCTGACCCTTCGTAGATGAAAACATTCTGGTGCTGGATCCTGCTACTAACCAAAGTCAAGCAAAGGACACTATCTCACTCTAGGGCTTCCACTCTTACAGCAGACGTTATTCAGTGACTGCTATCCCGAGAGAACGTTAAATGAGTACACAATCCACTCCAAAGATGATTGCCTGTAATCTAAGAACATAATTAAGATAAGTATGGAAACTAATGTCATTAATTAGATAACATTGTTTTGAAGGTATTTATTTACAGAAAGTGCATTGGCAAAAAGTATTCATTTATATAGTTAAGTTAGTGCATAATTTTCTACCCTCTCTAAACCATGTCTACTTAAATGTATTGAATCATACATGACTTTTCAAATTGCTAGTAAATGCACTGTATCAGTATCAATCAAGTTTCCCTCCTACATGCGCACATACACACATGTACACACACCACAGTTGAAACTCTACAAAACCCTAGGAATGAGAGTGAACCCAAATGGGTTACCCTGGGTCATTGGCACCCAAATCTAGGTTAGATCACAATGGTGCCAAACCACAAAGCATCGACACGCACATTTGCCATACAGCAAATCAATGCAAACGGGACTCACAAAAAAAAGTAAAAGTACAAGTGACTTCCTCATGTCAACAGTAGCGGGCCCCAAAAAAATGCTGAGCATCCTCCCCATCCATGGCCACCCTTTAAATCCGGCTTCTCACCGGGGAACAAAAGGGGAAATATTTGGACTTTGGAGCTGGTGATTGAGGCCATTGAGAGGTCTGCTCTGGGATCGGATGCAGTGAATTAGTGTAAAGCCTCTGAGAGAATAGAGCTGACGTGACCATGTAGCTGTGGCCCCTGAACTCAGTTCCTGCCACGCTACTTTGGGCCTGACATGACCAGCTTCAACACGTAGACCGCTACTTCTGGTGTCCTGCAGTGCTGTGTTATAATCCCGTAGAAGCGTACTGTGTTTAGGAAAGTAGCGTTTGTGTGTGTTTGATTAGCTAATCGTGGGTGAGGTGAAAGTATCTCCTTCAACTTTTTGAGTTTATCAGAAGTAGATCTTCGGAAAAAATATGTGTGTCTCTAATCCCAGTCTCTGGTCATTTCTCTCTCTCTCCATTTTTTTTCACTCTAGTTCTGGCCCTTCTGTGCCACCCTTGTTCACACCATTATGAATGGTTTGCATGCTCCAGAAAAGCCCCGAGCAAGAGAAGCTTGTGGCACACCACCATATGCCTGAACAAAATGGCCATATGTCTCACTGGTTAATTCATCATTTTCCTACTAACGCACACACCAGTTTGATGTGTGTTGACGGGTGCAACAGGCACCCAAAGTTCATGCATTTTAAACAAAAGTTAAAGCTAAGTGAGATGTTAAAGCTAAGTGAGATGATAAATTAAGAAAAAAACAGCTGGAGGTAGGGCGTTGTCATATAGAGCGCCTCTTCTCTGGAATAAACTACCCGTCTCAATTAAGGAGTCTGATACTGTTTCGACATTTAAAATTAGGCTAAAAACGTTATTGTTTAGTCAATTCTACGACTGTTAAAGGTAAGTATGTTACTAGTTGGAGGCAACAGGGACGGGTTGTTTCCATCCTTATTCTTTAAGTATAACCTATTTTAGAGTTCTCTTCCCGTGGAACAGATTTCATGTTCCAAATGAGGGGGGCTGTCGCTGTCTTGGTGTGTGGGGTTGCATCAAATTCCCCTTTTTTGCTCTGTTAAATTGCTGCACCAGTCCACACTTGACCGGTGGGGATCTCATTCTATTATGACTGTAACTGTTAGCTGCTCCTGGCATTCTCTAATCCCTGCTCTCCTCTCTCTGTCCCCCCCCCCACACACATCCCTTGTGGTGTGGGGGGTTTGAGTTGTCAGCACCTGCCTGGTCGTTGGTCAGCCAACGCTGGACCTGGTCGCGAGTCTCCCGGTCCTGTCCTACATCTATAAAGTTGAATCATGGATTTTGGTGTTTTAAAAACCCATCGACACTGTATGACTATGTGTCATGACTATGTGCCTGTGTTCTGCTCCTCTCTCTCACCAACCGTCTCTGGAGGAGGGGATCCCTCTCTGAATTGCTCCTCCCAAGGTTTCTTCCATTTTTTTCTCCTGTTGAGTTTTTTGGGAGTTTTTCCTTGTCTTCCTTGAGGGTTTAGGTTGGTTGAGGGGCAGTTCTATGGGCATATGTGAAGCCCTCTGTGACATGCTTGCGTGTAAAAAGGGCTATACAAATAAATTTGATTTGATTTGATCATTGCCAGGCAATTTTGTTTGTTTATACATGTTAAATCCACTGAACTTATTTTACTTGCAGTTGCTAGAATTTTACTAAATTATTAAAAGCTAAGAGTGAACAGTTTGCATTCCAGCATTTTCAAGTTTGTATTCCTCAAACCCCCAGTTATCGTTTATAGATAATTACCTAATACCTATTAAATTACATTTACTGTAAAACTCCCCTGTTTCTTTCTCTGTGACTGTCATTAACTCTCATTAATTGAGTGTGTGTTTTTGTGTGTGTGGTTGTACAGAGGAAAGAGAAAATTAGTAACCAAGAGAGACCGTGAGAAAAGAGAGAGCAACAGAAGGAGAGGGAGAGTAGAAACAGATTAGAAGGTAACTCACAATAGCACAGACACTTTCTGCCACATTGAAATGGGGTCAGGTGCTGGTGAAATTAGGGCTCCACTGCACTGGGCTAGGCTGTGTGGAATCGACAGATGGAGGAAAGGTACCCAGAGAGTCCAGACCTGCTACAAATAGCTCTAAACACACACACACGCACACACAAACACATACATGCCTACATGCTGTTCCCTAGTTAACAAACAACAGGTAGCAGCTATGTGCTTATCAGCTTCAAATGCTTTGCTGAATAAACCTGTAGAGGTTTCATATGCACAGTACTGAACTCTTTTAGCCATGAAGATTACCTGAAGAGGTTTAAACCTGAAAGTAGTCATTTTATAAGTTTCCTATATTGATCCATTGGGCTTTATTGTGTTGACTATGATGAAGACAAAGTAGTATTTCTGGACCCGAGATAGACCTTGTGACACGTAATGAGTTCTGGCCTGGTTTTGTCTGGCGCTGCCCGGTTTCCTGAGGCTGGCGCTAAGACAGCCCCCTCCCTGTGCCCAGTGCTGGGGCCTCGGCAGGAGCTGTCCAATCACATTGCAGTTAAACCATCAAGGTTAGGGTAGAGGGACACAAGGAACACAGTGCTCCAGTGATGCTCTCTCTCTCTCTCTCTCTCTCTCTCTCTCTCGCTCTCTCTCTCTCTCTCTCTCTCTCTCTCTCTCTCTCTCTCTCTCTCTCTCTCTCTCTCTCGTGTCCTGGTTCTGCCACTATAACAATGGACTGAGAAAACTAAACACCCTTATAGGTTTAATAAGAACATGCTGTTTGAACCCATATCAATTCGGGATGGAGAATTAGTTATTGCTGCTACCATTCACAGTACCTCTGTAGACTGTACATCCCTATCCCTTAAACTCCATTTATCGTAACCCCCTGTCACCGTGCATGCTAGTTAATTCTGTCGGTGTCAATATGCAGGTTTAAATATCTCAACACCTTCCTAGCTTCATCTAAAATGGGGAGATATATAACACCCTCGCAGTCTAGCTGCACTGACAAACATTGGTCCATATCAGAACAGGAGGTGGGAAGACAGGTGGTCGAGAATGAGAGCTCCCTTGAAATTAGCCTTTTTCAAATGAAATTCCGTTCTAAAAATATTGCCATGGATTTACCCTAAAGGCACAGTCAGCTCGGTAGAGGGGTTTAATTCATGCCATGAGTGGCATCTGTTGAAAAGAACAAGGCATGTCAGGGGAGCCAGGGGAAACAAGGTAAACGGGAGTAAGGTGGCTGAGCGGTGAGGGAGTCGGGCTAGTAATCTGAAGGTTTCCAGTTCAGTTCCTGGCCTTGCCAAATGACGTTGTGTCCTTGGGCAAGGCACTTCACCCTACTTGCCTCGGGGGGAATGTCCCTGTACTTACTGTAAGTCGCTCTGGATAAGAGCGTCTGCTAAATGACAAAATGTAAATGTAAACTGGCGTGCAACAGTACCCTGCTCCTCAATTGTACTTAAACAGGTCTTGGAAAACCATCTCACTTGACTAACTTGTATAAATAATAGTTTAATTAAGATAAATGAGTCAGTGTAGGGTGTACATGTTTGGTAAACAACCATTTAGAAGAGCTGGCTGCTTGAGGCTCTTACTTTTTACAAAAAAACATGGACCTTAGACTGTAAAAAGAAAATAGCTAGAAAATTTGAAGTCATCAGACATTAGAAAAGCTGCAAATACGTTTCAGGTATTATTATGTAGATGAAACTGGAAGTGAGTTTGGCCTTCCAGTGCGTTGGGGTCATGGTTCAGGGGGGGTCAGGTGCAGCAGGAGTGAGGGCTGAAGAGGGTTGGTGGCGGGGACACAGAGGGGTATCCCCTCACGGGGAGGGTGGTGGGTTAGTGGACAGACAGACAGGAGCTTTTCTCAGCGTCCTGTCAGTGCGAGTGCCTCCAGGGGACAGAGTGAACCTTAGACCCACAGCAGAGCCACAGGCCAGCGACAACCTCCCACTTAGTACAGCCATTAGGTAATGAGATGCCTTAAAGCTAATGTGAAAAGGGGTCCGACAAAACCGTTTTCAGAACACTGATAAAGTGTGGCAACGTGCATGGGTACGTTATTAAGGAGTGATTAGTTACGTGTTTGCTACTGTGCTACTTAAACGCATCCTTAGGAATTTTATGGGCCCTGGAAAAGATAGAAATATCGTCTGGAGTGACACAGATGCCTATCTTGTTTTTAATTGAATAGCTGGTGTTCTTTTTTATATATAAGTGTGTCATATAGTCTGTGAGGTAAAAGTCCTGCGGGTGTTCTCAAACACACGTGTGTCTGTCACGGGGACAGCCTGGCGCGCGGAGGACATCGCTGGACCATGAATGCTCGAATTCATCTTGTTTAATAGAGTGTACTCACTCTGTCAGTGGAAACCCCATTGATCAAACAGCAATCCACCAGTTTACCACTGAGAAATAATGAGGCTCAAATAGCAAATCACCATTGCATAACTGCGTGAGACAATAGGTAGCATCTATGCCGCCTGAACGAACAATATATTATTTCATTTGCAACGGACAAGAGCTCTCTAATGCGCACGAAATGCGACTAATATGAGAGGAGGGTCTCTTGTGGAAATGTCCTGAACAACAACTCACTGTTTTGCTTCGTTGGTTAATTTTAACTTGAATCAACATTATACAGACAGTTAAATAATAGAAGTGACACCATTGTGCCACAGGGGCACATAAGGGAGGTAGGGCGGTCGGTCAGACTGCCATGCTAAGAACATCAGGTAGCCTATACAAACACTGCTTTCTTAGAGGTTGATTGTTCCACACAAAAATAGACTGTATAGACAACTTTTGCTAGCAAAATTAAAATCTACACATAAAGTCAAAGTTACTAGGTTACATTTGTAATGAAACGTGTTAATACATTCTCTTACAAAATTATGACTGAAAAATCTGTGGTTTTTATGTTAACCATCTTATCCTAAATGGCGTTGACTCAAAAAAATAACGTTTAAAATGAGCCTGATTATAGATTCTAGAGCCTGGATACTTGCTGTCTAAAGCTTGAAGTAGATCAGTCTTTATGGAGTTGATGAAGCAAGATAATAACTTTTACACTTAATTCAGAGTTGAAGGGTGGATGGGTTACGTAAGAGGGCAGTGAATACTGAATGTTCATGTCAGTGAGAGGCGGTCTGTAGGGCTACTTGTAATGATGATCTTATCAAACCATCATTATCTACTTTCAGGACACAAAGGGGAGCCAAGGACTGAGAGGAAGACCAGTGAAGAAGAGAACTTGAGTCATTATGTAACGGTATTAATGGTTTCTCATATTATGCAAATATGGCTCACTGTAGTACCAAGCTATAGGTGCAGTTCTGTGATCAGGACTTTTCAGGACACAATACTGAAACACGCATACACAGACACAATACTCTACACATACAAACTACTCTGAAGTTTGACTATTACTATAGACTACTGTACAGTACAGTGTTTATTAATAAGCCTAACCATTCTAGCTCATTTTAAACAACTGCAATATCCCCATTCCTAATCACCCCATGAGATGGCAGAAATTAAATGAAGTGAATAGGAACGGTCCCCAAGCCTGAAATAGCACTGTCGAAGGGAGGCACAGGGAGTAATGTAATTGGGGTGCTTAGTGACAGGCCGAACAGGGGAGGAGGAGGGGGGAAGTTCAACCCTTTCTCCTGGGCCTCCCTTTAGACACAGAAGAAGTAGTTCCATGTGGGAGGAAACAACCCTGTTCTTTTTGGCTGTTCCTTACATTTTAAGGTTGAAAGTTCAAATAAGAGGCAGGCTAAGGGGACTGAGGTATCTACTGTACAGGTAACAGTAGTGTCAAGGTTAGAATGTGAGGATGTGTGGAGGACATTGATGCCGTTTTGGCACATTATCATACAAACCCCTCAACTATAAATTGAATTCAACAGGATGTCACTTATACCAGAAGTGCTCAGTATGCTGTATAAATATGCCAATTGGCCAATCACTCGCAAATTGACATTGATCCTTCATGTATAAACAAATAAATTCTCGCTATTGAAATCTTAATTGAATCATTAATCAAATAACTGATCGTTCGCATTTTGGAAATGTTTTTCAATTTCAGAGTCAAAGGATAATGAGATTTCCCGACTAAGGTAGAGTGGAATACAAACTGTCAGCCATGATAAATCAATCACTTCTGTGCAATGACAGACAGACTGCCTCCTGGGATGACGGCGACTGGGGAAGATGACATGACACAATCACTATCATCGTTATGATCATCAAAGCTTATTCATAGGAACCTGGTGATTAATGCAGATTAGACCTCAGTAGTACAGCTGGCAGGAGCAGCTAGATCTCTCTAACACTGTGTTCTGCTTCTCTCTGGCTGCTTCACTCCATCTCTCTCTCTGCCTCTGAAATCTATCTGTCCCTCTCTCTCTCTCTCTCTCTCTCTCTCTCTCTCTCTCTCTCTCTCTCTCTCTCTCTCTCTCTCTCTCTCTCTCTCGACCACTCGTGGGTCTATTCCTTTCTCTTTTTCTCGGTCTCTCTGTCCCTTCTCCTCCCTCTATCTGATGAGTCATAGTCACACGGTGCTCAGTACAGGCAGGGTCTGTGTTTGGTTAACAGGCAACTGAGACGTTCTCACCTCTCTCATGCCGCAGTACAGTAGCCTACTGTTGGAAGCCAGAAACAGGACTGCTATAACTGTACATGTGCTCCCAGTATCCATGGAAGCAGCATCTCACTTAGACCTCTCCTGGGGAGGCAAACCCCACTTTGCACACACTCACACTCAGACATAGCTAACCCAGAGAGTAAGGACTTGCAGTGGCAAACGTAATGCCCCTAGTCTTTCTTGTTGAATTGTTGCTAGCACCAGGTATTTACAAAGACTCTATGATGACCATAAAGACCAGGCTTTCTTCACTATCAACACAGATACTATCTATATGCCGAAGTTTAGGGGAAAAGCACAAAAAAGGAAAAAAGAGAAAGGTTCCTTGGCTGATGATTCATAAGTGATAAAGATGAGCCAGAACCAGTCTTGCTGTATTTAGAATCTTCTCACTCTCTCCTCCCCCCTGAGTAATTGTCATCTCCTTTAGTGGTTGACTGATGACTGGCGCTCTGAAAAGATGTGAAAAAAGCATGCTATCCTTGCTAGGCAGCATGGATGATAATGTCACCATACAAAGCAGTCAAGGGTAATGTATTCCATGACAGCATCACCAGAAAAGCCACAGGTTGAAATTGTTCAAAAACACCAGAAAAAATCAGGAATAGCTTTGTATGTAAATATTTGAGATGAAAAGAACAAGATATTTTTTTGTCACATATTAGGTGGAGCATGATGCCGAAGAGAATCTCTGGTGGGGAGACTGTATGTACAGCAGTTCTTACTTGTTGATATCCAGGAAAAACTGGTTTCACTCCTCATGAGAAACGATAAGAGTTCTGTCGCGGTACACCTCTCTCTTTCACGCACACACACACACTTACTGAACACACACACACATCACAAGCCCTGGGGTCAATACTGATTACATGTTGGACAAGTGTGAAGGGCGTCTCCACATTAAGGCACACAGCCCAGCAGCACGGTCTATCAATACATCACACTCTATCGTCAAGGTGACATACCAACCGAGAACACCAAATAATGCATGAGCTACAGTATATTTGTGACAGGCATGTAGCAAACCCTCAGAACTCTCAGAAAGATGGAAGGCAAGTGACCACATTACAGGTGCTTTGCCTGACCAGATGAGGCCTTAACACAAAAAGCATGACTGCATGAAAATGTGTTCACAAAGAATTTGGCTTCACAGCCATAAGCACAACAAATTATATTTTGAGGTAGATGAAGTGGAAATTTGATGAGCGAAATTGGTTTTATGCGTGTCCAAGAATAACCATAACCCAACAAAAGAATCCCCTAAAAACGATAAGCTTTTCACTCATTCACTGAGATTCAATTATAACTGATCATAAACACAGCTTTCACACTGAATCATGGGTTTTGAATGATTTGTCTGTGCATCAAGTTACTGTCCACTGGCTGTGCCATGTCGTAGGAGGGAGGGAGTAAGAGAGGGAGGGTGGAGAGAAGGGAGGGGAAGGGAAAGAGCCCACACTGGCTGCAAATGGCAGCTTCTGTGACACAACGAGAGAGGGAGGGAGTTGGAGAAGAGAGACAGGGAGAGAGAGAACAAGCAAGACACTGTGAGGAGCAGAGAGAGAGAGAGAGAGTGAAAGAGAACTGCCAGATGAACTAGATCAGATTGCAGAGGCTGATAGAGAGGGGCTGTTCAGCTAATAAGCGGAGGTGACCCACTGGTTTTTGCAAAATGTGACAAATAGACTTCATGTGACTGAAGATGGAAGCTGAGCAGACCTCTTGAGTGACTTCAGGAGATGGAGATGCAACACAGTCCCTCATACTGGGAGCTTCTTCAGTGTCTTGTCTTCAACAGTTGATGACAGACTGAGGGGGGAGACAGTCAAAGAATCAACATTTGTTTTATTTTTATTTCGTGAGAGTGAGGAGGGCAGAACGGCCGTGAGAGTGTTTCTTGTATGTGCAATACACAAAAGACTGACAACACAGGGGACAAAACGCTCAGAGATATACGATGAAGAAATTCAAAGGGTTTCTATGCCTGTGGCTCAAAAGGATGGAGTGGTTCTATCCCTAGCTAGAGCATCTCACAGCAGCTCAGGGGGCTACAACTCTGAGGATGCTTCAGTTTGGCTAGATGGGATACCGGGTGCAAGGATAGTACTGCTGTTCGTCTACAGACAAGACCACACATGTTGGAAATATAAGGTAAGAAAAAGGACCTGAACACAAGTTTTGATTATGCCTTAATGTCTGTTTGATTAAATGAATCATTGGTCAGTGGTTTGATGGGTCTAAGAGTCTGGGCTGGCGATATATATCCCTGGCAGGTCCTTTAATTTAGGGTTGCTATCCCCTTCCCCTGATTAGGACAACTGTGCATTTTCCATGTAAATAATGTGTGGTAGAGATTGTGTGTACTAAACGGTGCACCCTGTCACTTCATACTGACACACTGTAACTAAACGGAGTTACCTGCCCCTTTAGAATAAAGGTTTCCAAAACGGATTCACCACATTCCTTTTGGAACCACAACACATACACAATAATTATGGGACCACTGGTTGCATTTGTGCAGAAGCAGTTTCTATGACATTGATTCTCTAAATTTTTTTAGATTATAAACCACAACATTCTCTATATCCTCTACAGCAAATTCACAAAAAAAAAAATGTTTGGATAGTAATCTGTACATACATTTAGATTGGTCTATATGTTTTTATAAATGTGGAGACAGGAGATAAAACAACAAGCATCATTATATTTTGCACATCTACTGATTATTTTCTCATTTGAATGGGCACATCCAGGAAAGGTCATGGGAATAAAGCAACATGCCCTCTGATATCTCAGAGCTGCCATTATGCGATCCACAGGGAGGCACTCTCTAACTGCATCCTCCAAATGAACAATACGCCGCTAGGTACAGAGAGGTGACCAAGACCTCAGTTTGCATCAAAATATCTAGAGGGTAGAATATGATATAGTATCCCTTGTTTCAGAGTCAGATCAATGGCCACTTCCTGATTTTCTTCTACACAAATAGCACACAAATAAACCGGACACCCTACCCTCATGTTACATTAGGATAAAGCTGGTGAAATGATATCTTTTATGTAAAGACGTTAACATAAAGCAGTATTTCCATCAAAGTCAGATTTCACCTATTTACTTGTACTGACTAGAGAATGAAAACTTGCATACTGTGACCATATATACGTTTTGATGAAAAAGACACCGATTAACTATATTAGGTTATTCACCTGTCCTTCGGTAAACAGGTGTATAGCAGTGAAACTGGTACTTTTTTTTACCCTGGCAGATGCTTCCTTTGTGGGAGAGATGCAGTCATTTAATTGATCAAGATAATAAAGTGTGACTCCACATATTAAACCAGTATGCACAGTGACATGCATTAACAGTTCAGAAAGGCAAGCCCACAGGCAAGGAACACTTGTAGATATGTTCTTAAACTGAAAAGTAAATGTTCTCCGAGTGTATTCATAGCATGGCATATTTACAGGTACGGTGGCCTCCAAAACGTCTTATCACAGTGCCTAAGTGATGAGTTATAGCATAGGAAAATACCTGTGGGTCACTTGAGATGACATGAGGGGAGGGGTAAGCTACAGGAAAACACAGGACACCGGATCCTCAGCCCTCCTTCCACAATAGCCGCCGGTGGTGGCCGCAGTTTCTGGCCCTCGGGCTCAATTTCCTGCGTTTCCTTAAGATAGAATACCCCTCTGCTCCACTCACAAACACTGACAGACACAAACACGCACACACACACACGCTGACACACACATAACTGCCAATCAACGGCAAAGGAATGAAGCCATTTTATTGTCCTTCCCTTGACTGAACTCACAAACTGCGTTCACCTGATTCCAGAGCTTCATCTCTCCTGTTCCCCTTCTATCTCCTCAGTGTACCTTTGGCTGCCTGTTGTTGAACTGTATCTGTGAGAGATGCTCTTTTAGATTGTGTCTTACTAAGTGACTAATAGGCTACCAGATAATCTCATGATACCTGAGTGCGTTTAAAGCAAATGTGGTCAGCACAGTCCATACATACTCTCATATGTGATATCTATGAAGACATCATACTTGTATATTCTATTGTTTAACTGACACACTGCATGTCGTACATCATAGATGCGTAGATAGGCTGAAGGCTCAGATGTTCCTTATAACACCTTTAGAGATTATCTGAAGAGATGATCGCAATTTCTTGTTACATAACTGACATGAAAATAAAAATAATTCTTTATCAAATGTCAAACAAGGCTTGAGGCGGTCTCATTCACTATAGATCTGAAGGTGACAGTCTCACAGCTAAATTCGGAAACAATTAGTTTAAATACTGGATGTCTGATATCATGCTGCATGTCAACAAAGTTGCAGTTCATGTTTTTGCTGTGTCACAAATAAGCGTGTGTCTTTTACAAACACAGCATAGAGTGAATGTGCTTTCAAACAAGACATTTCTCAAAACCCAAGTGATTCATCTGAACCCTCCTGAGGGTGTTTTAAAATCAAAGCCAAACCTTGTGTATCTAAACCTTTTCATATCGTAGGTTTTTCTTCTCTCAAACTGAGGCTTGGAGGCATTTACCTAATAACTCTGAGCAGGCAAAGGGGTTCACTTTCATTTGAACAATACATGGAACACCCGATACACTTCTATAGAATGATAGGTCGACTCAGAGAACCATAAAGGTCTGGCCAGGTCATGCATACAGTATACTGCAGAGTCAAAGAAGAAAGATGAAAATACATTGACTCAGCAAGACACTGTACAGCCACTGAAGTCCTCAAGTTATACAGTTAGCCCCTTGTCACAAGGCCTTAAGTGTTTGAACAACGATAGGAATCCACTTGAGCTTGTTGAGTATGATCTGTTTACTTTTTGAGGGACGATAATGAGATTATATAAGCCATGTCACTGAGGTAAAACAGACCATCCTGTATCAAGGTCAGTCATCGCCAAAGTAATGAAACGCAAGCTTGTACAATCAAAACGCAATAGTACCGACAGGTTGCTTGACAAAAGAAGGTAAATGCAGTAAAGATAGACAGCCAAGTTCTTCATGTGTAATAAATGGCTACGCTCATAAGGTACGTTTCACAGTGAGAGTAAGTGTGGTGAAAGTCTGTGTTAGACAGGGGGACTAGGGGGACTTGGGAGTGCATATCAGTAGGCCTTCAAGTCTTCGGTGTCCAGATTGTGATCAGGTGATAAAAGCTAGCTAAACCCAGAGGAAAGCACTCTTTGACCCTGTAACACCCGCTATGAAGCACACCAGCCAGTCCTATCTTCATGACATCCCTGGTAACCGCTGGCAACGGAATCTAGTGAGCTGACACACTTGAGACAGCATGAGACGATGGCCGATAGAGATTTCTGCCTTAATTGACTATATGTGTGAAGCTACAATACCTGTGATTAGTTTGTTTGTGTGTGTTTGTGTGAGTGTGTGCATGCATGCATAAATCAATCCCATTTGATTTTTCTTATTACCTTGCAGTAAAATAAGTTTTCACTCTAGACTTTGGATCTTAAAGTAGGTGATAGAGCTACTGTTGAGGTTGTGTAGCTAACTCCAGCATAGCAGGTGCCACGGGAAAATTGTATAAATTATATGACATCCTCATAGCATGATTAATATTATTGCAAACTGTACAGAATGAGGTCAAATAAATAGAGCTTGAAACCTGGCTAAGTAGTGACAGAAATGTTCATTTTTTAGGCCAAGTTGCCTCCTCCCTCCCTCTCCCTGTGCGAAGCATCTGGGATAGCGCACCCATGGAAACTGTGGCATGCACACTGGTCCCCTGGGTCTCAAATTAAATACACATGCACACACAGGCACACACACAGGGACACACATGCCCACACACCTGAAGGTATCACAGATTTAGTGCTGACAACCACAAACTTCACAAGTGTACCTCATTTGTACAACATTTGTACATATGTACAACATATATGTTCGGGCATGGATAACCTACATCTGATGTGACTGAAATATGATCTGATGATCATGAGTGGTGTTATGAAAGACTTCTTCAATCAATTATGCATGTCATCTAACTATGCTCGAGTGACTACTCTTCGATCCAGCTATGGTAGTAAAATAACACACAAACACCTGGTAGTCTGTGACTGGTGGCATTTCATCATTGTCAACATGCTTTAAAATGCAATGGATAAAAGCACAGGAAATTGCATGCAATAGAAGTTTCTGCATGAAGCCAGCTCCTCTCCACTTGCCCGGCTCTCAGCACAGACATGAGAGCACTTTGGAGACAGCCAATTGGAATGCACGTGTTGAGGCGTATTGAGTCGTGATGTTCCTCCAGAGAAGGATGTAAAGAGGGCGGGGAAATGCTCAGAGGGCATTTTTGGGGTGGTGAAGGTAGTGTAATCGGATATGATTCTGAATGTATTGTACGTGACATACTAAGGATCAATGGGTTATATTTTCACTCGGCATTCGTCATGCTCCACCATACACAAATGATAAGTCCAAAAACAGGAGGGGAAAAAAACAAAGACGTATTCACACACATGGTGCGATTAGTTAGCAAATGACTGGATTCATGATGTGCTATGACTGTAGTGACTAACACCTTTCCCTTTTCTCCTTTTCCTAAAGACTGGTTGGATCGAAGCACAAACCCCCAATCCTGCCTTCTCCCTGGCGTCGACAGCCTGACATGAGGCTTGGTTGGTAGTACCACCACAAGGGGCCTCGAAACGCACATCACAGTCCGGGCCTTCTCTGGCTCTCCACCCCTGCAGCCGGAGGCGCGGCCGGTAGCATGAGCGTGGGGCGGACCAATCGCTACAGCATTGTATCGTCCGAGGAGGAGGCCCTCCGCCTCACCACCATGCACGGCATGAACGGCTTCGGCAACGGCAAGATCCACACGCGCCGCAAGTGCCGCAACCGCTTCGTCAAGAAAAATGGGCAGTGCAACGTGCAGTTCACGAACATGGAGGATAAGTCGCAGCGCTACATGGCCGACATCTTCACCACGTGCGTGGACATCCGCTGGCGCTGGATGCTGGTGGTCTTCACGCTGGTGTTTGTGGTCTCCTGGCTAGTCTTCGGGCTGGCCTTCTGGGTCATCGCCCTGTTGCACGGAGACCTGGACAACCCGGCTGGGGACGATAACTTCACACCCTGCGTCCTCCAAGTCAACGGCTTTGTGGCGGCTTTCCTGTTCTCCATCGAGACGCAGTCCACCATTGGCTACGGCTATCGCTGCGTCACAGAGGAGTGTCCAGTGGCCGTCTTCATGGTGGTCTTCCAGTCCATCGTGGGCTGCATCATTGACTGCTTTATGATTGGCGCCATCATGGCCAAGATGGCACGGCCCAAGAAGCGGGCGCAGACGCTGCTGTTCAGTCACAACGCCGTCATCGCCATGCGGGACGGGAAGCTGTGCCTCATGTGGAGGGTAGGGAACCTCCGCAAGAGCCACATAGTGGAGGCCCACGTCAGGGCGCAGCTCATCAAAGCTCGGATCACAGATGAAGGAGAGTACATCCCTCTAGACCAAATAGATATCGATGTGGGCTTTGACAAAGGCTTAGACAGGATTTTTTTGGTTTCGCCCATAACCATCCTCCACGAGATCGATGAGGAGAGCCCTCTGTTCGGGATCGGTAAACAGGACTTGGAGACGGCAGACTTTGAGATTGTTGTCATCCTGGAGGGGATGGTAGAGGCCACCGCCATGACAACACAGGCTCGCAGCTCCTACCTGGCAACCGAGGTCCTGTGGGGCCACCGGTTTGAGCCAGTCCTCTTTGAGGAGAAGAACCTGTACAAGGTGGATTACTCTCACTTCCACAAAACCTACGAGGTACCGTCCACTCCCCACTGCAGTGCCAAGGACATGGTGGAGAACAAGTTTCTGGTCCCCAGCTCCAATGCCTTCTGCTACGAGAACGAGCTGGCTTTCCTCAGCCGGGAGGAGGAGGAGGAAGAGGAGGTGGGGGGTAGTGGCATCAGAGCTCTGGCCAGCCTGAGTCCAGACCGGAACAGTCGACACGAGTTTGAGAGGCTACAGACCCCCAGGGTACTGGATCAGAGATCGTACCGGAGAGAGTCCGAGATATGACCTCTAACCTTTGACCTCTACTATGAGGTCGACTTTTGATACCGTTTTATTTCCAAGGGTGAAAATGCAGAACAATGCAAAGTGCCATAGGAAAAGCTGACTACTGTGATGAGGATGTAAGGAGACAGTTGGGAGAAAGAGGGACTTTATTGGAAGTGCAAGCAGAAGTACACAGCTCACTAAACTGTGGTACAGAATGTCCACAACAAAGGAAAAGGCCAGTGAAGGACCTTCTTCCTTCAAACTTGAATCTTTTTTTCATAATGTTTAATTTGATTTGAGCGTGTTCAATGACAGTTCATCGAAAAAGCTATAAGGACGAAAACCTAGTAATCAAAATGTAGGTGTAAATACATTGCTTAGATAAGTTATGTTGCGTGTGGAGTATAATTTTTCAACAAAAAAACATCTTTAAAAAATGACTTTAAATTTTTAATTTGTCAAATTATAGTGTTACAGAATAGAAGCTTCCTGCAAGCTCCAACATTGCTGTAATTGTATTTGCTGGAACTGAGTTGTGAATGACTCCTGATTCCTGTACTCTGCAGCATTTGAAAGCCATTGGCAATGATAGGACAGCTGCCCACATGATGTTGAGAACAACTTGGGTTTAATATCAGTGTAATCTTAAATCAAATCTTTAAAATCAGTTGTGATGTGTATATGCATCATTTGCACTATTAACAGAATGGACAAATACTGTATATGTTGCAGATTGATTTAGAATGGGAGTAATGAACTAAAAGTATTTTTGATATCACAAATATTCTAAAACCATTTGCTTAAAACATACCATGTTGTGACAGATAAAGGATCATGTTACCCTGCTAAATATTGCATTGAATTCCCCTAAAGATCTGAACAACACATATTTCTTTCCTTTTAATTCAAAACCAAGATTGAAGCGAAACATCATGGGGATAATATCACTCTAGTCCATCTACATCTATTATTCTCTCTGAAAAAAATCTATGCACATAGATGTTATGAATATCAGGTGACGAAGGAGGGTTCAGTGGAGTTCTGTGGAATATGTAATGATGTAATCTGTTACCATCGCATGTTTCCACAAAAAGAACAGGTTGAAACAATCTGAGATGAAACAGTTTCCTAAATTCATTAAGAATGAAAGGCTTTCGTATACAGCTTCCCCTCTCAATACAGAGCAGGCATTGTTCTATTTTGATAGAATAGAAAACCAAATTGCACAAATTTAACAATGCATTCAGCAATTTAGCTATATAGGTATATATTATAGTTTGACATGCATGGGGAAGGAATGATACATAGTTAAGAGAGATTAAGATTTTTCTTCAATTAAATCTTTAATTAGATGAACTATTAGCGTCTCAACAGATTGTGCATGTGCAACAGTAAAACAACCCAGAAAACCGTAGGTTACATTCAGTGTACACATGGTCATATCATGTTTTGTGAATCATAACTAGCTATTTAAAAATACACTGTGTGTCAAAATATGTCCTTTATTTAGCAGCATTTAAGTCCCCTCGAAATTTGAGGCAATATCTTAAATGAAAAGACAGTGAGATTACATCTTAAGCAATAAAACTGAAATGCACCTTCATATTTATAAAGTAAACATGGCAGAGTCTGTGGAACCTGATTGTCTATCGATTCATTTGTGGTGATGCACCTTCTGTGCACTTTCACTGTCTCTAACAATGACGCTTTTCACCAAAACATGCACAGACCTCAGATCCTTCAATTCCTGTAGAGCTCTTCAAAATAAACAACATGTTCAAGAGCTAGTAGGTCCTGTTAAATATTACATAAGTAATTAGGACCATTATGACTAGCAAAGACACATGAAAGAAACTTTGTAAAAATTTGGGATGGGTTAAATTGTATTGTATTGGTTATAATGTATTCAAAGTTCTTTGCAAGAAAGCCATTAAATTAAATTAAGTATTAGCACAAAAGTTTCCAGCACAGTAACAAGCAAAGTAAGTAAAAAGTAATTTATCTAAATTAAAAACAAAAAAATACATATTTTGAATATGAAGAAATCATTTTCTGTTAGTTACTGTAGACTGAGTAGTTGCTAATTTAACAGTATCTAGCGAGACAATTAAGATGCATGACTATTTTTGGCATGTATAGCAGCATTTAAAATCTTCTCCTTAAATGTATTATGCCTATACCCTGAATTTACTGCTACACAAAACTGAACACAATGTACATGCTGTGTAATAATATACTGTACAATTATTCTTTCCCAATTGAGTGGAGATCCTATTCCCAAAGAGATGCCTTTTGTTTATTTCTCTTATGCCCTTATATTAAAATTAGATTTGTAAGTCATGAAAACAAAAAGAGAAACCTTCAAATGGTCATTAAGCTGGCTACAATGACTAATATTTTCCTAGTGGTCCTTTTACTCCACAGGTATGTGATTCTCTAAATATTTCTAAAAAACATATCTGTTTTGTAGAGCTTTTAGGACGCAGTAACATACATACATAGGTTTTTTGGATCATGAATTAAGCCTTCTTGTCCAATTCCTTGACTTTAAGTGCATTGCCTTCTGGGAAGGCTCTGGTACCCCCCCATGTGTGAAACCTTTTTACCTACTTGCAATGTTTTGGTGGTGAACATCATAGAGCATCATCAGCTTCTATGCTGTGTCATGAAAATGCATAGTTCCATCACCCGTTTACGTTTTCCCTCATTTTATAGAAGAGATTTTTTATGTTACCCCATCCCATTAACATAACAGAAACTGCACTAGCCCTAAGGACGTACCAAAGGTACAAAAAGTAGACTTAATGGACACAGATCAGCACATCTATTTTTGTATTAAGTTATTTATAACATTTCAGTATTTCCTTGAAATACAGTAGAGTTAAGTAAACAGTATGTATCCATTTTTGTATCACAGAAATCAAAAGAAAATCTGGTTCTTGTCTCCGTTTTAAAATATTGGATTTTTGTTTAATTTCAGCACAGAAGCTCATGAATAAACAGGTATTTCTCTTAAAGGGATTATTGGACAACTTTTGACCTCTGTAGAAGTCTTCCTAGCCCAGATAAAGACATGTCTACTGGGCTTTTTATTTTGATGGATAGTCAATTAAATTATAAAATTAAAAACCTAAATGTAAAACACATTTGTTGAGATCTACTTTTGTTCACAACTCAATATATTGTAGCTACTATTGTGAAACATTTAGAATTTTGCAGATATTACAAGTGATTGTGAATTGAAAATAATTTTGTTCTACCCCCCCCCCCCTGTCAAATCTTCGACTGTTTCTAGATCCAGGTCATGAGAAGGACTTCTTAACAAATGCCTCAAACTATACTTCACAGCATGATGGAGCACCAAGACAGAGATTCATGTCACCACAGTCAGATTATTCTATGGTCTCTGCCCAATAATTTAGAAAAGATGATAAAAGTCATCACTTTGACACACAGATTACAGTACCAGAGTCTATGAGCGGAAGCCTAGTTTCGGATCAGATCAGTGGACTGATGAATTGAGAAAGTGGTGCGTCATCCTTCGTTTTGCTTTGAAACAGTACATTCTTTGAGTACCACTCGTAATGTTTTAATACAGCCATAAATTCAGAACAACAACAGGGCATTAGCTACTGCACCACACCACATCATTGGCATCAATGACAAGTGTTCACCGAGGGATGAACAATCCTGTACTCGCATGTGATCCCCGAGCATTAAGTAATCTGAATAATTTAAGTTGGAGTGATTAAATTCACCTTGTTGAAGGACAGATGTAGGATTATCCAGGCAGAGCAGCTGTTCTAAGATCAGGGTTTAGGTCACAGAAGTGAGTGACACAGGGATCATAGAGGCCACAGTGGAAGGATCTGACAATCAGTTATGTAATAAGTCTGGTCTGGGCTGTCTGCGTGAATGTGTGATCATAAGTACATCTTAAAAGTAGCTTCCTAAATTCAGAGTTCATAGTCCCTAGGAAGCAATAGCATGATTTACCCTCTGTCTGCATGGCGAGGGTAGACTGGTAGGATGAGATCATCTATTATCTCATCACGTCATGAATAAACACAGTCCACATGGAGCTCCTCCTAGAGACAGAGGAAACTAAGGTGATGAGCTGGGAGTTTAATTTAATCCAAAAGCAGGTTCTCAAAGACAGATCATGGGACTCTAGACTGATGGAAACTGGTAGAAAGCAGGGCAGCACAAGTATTACCTGGAGAGAGACACAGGTGTTTTGTTTCTTTTTTCGTGCTTAGAAACAAGGTCGTAAATATACACACACACTGTAGGAGAGACACAGTTCCCCCCCCCCAACACCATGCTTTCCTCCCGACTGTACCTCATTGGTAAGGGTAGAACAAGCTGACATTCAGTAATGGAATATTAGTAGTAGTCTACAGCCCTGGGCTGTGAGTGTCACCACAGCTCCGTCCTCTCCCTTCACACCCACGGCCCCTGCAAATCAAACCTATTAATTACCATACGGAGGCAGCAGTCACGTGGTCTGCCGACCAGGGAAAAATAGCCTCCAGCTGGCTAAACCAACCAAAAACAACCCAAACACTGGGACTAACGCACCAATACTTGCCTTGTCTACATTTCTAATTTCTCACTTGTTTTTCCTTCTCTGTCCTGTTCTAAAGGCACGACAGGTTGCTTTTAAAGCAATGAGAAAACGTAACGTTGTTTTTCCTCTTTGATTTCTAATTGAATCGAATAGTGTTTGTGTATTTTTTTTTGCCTAAATTGAGAAAAAAGGCCAGGATGATACCTCCAGTCCCTTGGGAACATCCCCTTCTGTGCCTCCAAGTGAGCATGCCCACACACCCAGGCCAGCTGAGTCTTTTGATTCACATGCTATGAAACTACAGATGTTTCATTGAAAAGGCGAGTGACTATTAGAGCCAGACAATGAGACCCAGCACCCCATACTCTCTGGCAGCCAGGCCATACCGTGTATCTGGTGAATTTGCCCTGGATCACACTTCCCATAGCAGGGGCCGTGGGTGACAGTAAAACGATGGGCAGTCATGTTGAAGGGGCTATAAAAAGCACTGTGGTGTCAAGCTGTGCAGCTCTCAGGCCTCTTTCATTGCTCAAAGTACTCTCTATTAGTTAGTGTGACGACTTCACTTACTGATACAGACTTTTTGTTCTCAGGTTTTTACTCAGTGAATTATGGCAAATGATTCGATTAGCCATACAACCAGCAAACACACAACCTCTACAGAAGGCTGCAATTAGGCCGGGATGTTACAAGACAATTATTAGCTTTAAGCATGTACTGTATTTCCTTAATCCCAGCCTACACATAATACATATCTTAAATAGAAATATATTCCGCAAGCTTATTATGCTTGAGCATAACTTGAGCTTTGTGACACCATACCACCATTTATCTAGTCTCCGTTGTAACTGGACTTACTCAGCTCTGATTCATGAGACAACAAGGAGGACAACCTGAGGGGACGTGAGGGGGCCACACTCATTTCCTGGTTCTCAACCTGGATAATTACCTGCATGTGCCCATCGGCTCTCACTGTGTATTAGAGTAACAGAAAGGGAGAGTGAGTGAGTGAGAGGGGTAGAGAGAGAGAGAGATAAAGGTAGACAGAGAGAAAGAGACAGAGACCGAGAACACATGTAAGTCAACAGTAAAACAGCTATATCATTTAGCATTTGCAGCTGACCATGATACATTGTTTCCTTTGTATCATCATAATCCACTTGATACCTCATCCATTCCTTGTCATGAAGTGCATCACATATCAGTGGTACTCTGAGTCATATGATATCTCCTTAGGTTCCATAGTGCTATTTTCTGAAGTCATGAGACAAAAAAACAAAAGTTCCTTCCAAAGACTGTTTGGTCTGCCTGGGAATCGACTCAAATCTGTCAGCACCCTTCTCTAATGGACCTCACAGAGGAAAAGTGCAGACAGGACTCCTCCATCCCTCTCTCTATCTCCCTATTCCTCCAACGCCATGCCCGCTCTCTCGTCTCTCTCTCTTAGTGACATCACCATGTCCCAGGACACAGTTCCTGGCCACTAGACAGACTCTCCTGTGTCAGGCAGAATGGAGGCCATTGTTGGAGATGGGACATTCACACACAAAGGCTGTCAGGGAGGCGTGTGGTGCTGGTGGTAGGGGGAGACAGTGCCCCTGACAACCTGACGTGGTTGTTGGCTACACACCATAAATTAGGAAGATCAGGTTACAATGACGGATCACCTTACATCAACACTGCATATTGTCAAGGATCTGACAAATTTCTGTTGCAGGCCAATTCAATAAAATATCATGAATATCTCAATCTCTTGTCATGGCTGATTGGATTTCCATATCACTTAGACATATGCTGATAGAAGGGCTCTTCACAAAATGTAAAGCTCAAATAGTCCATGGTAAAAAAGGGAACTTTTACTGTTAGAAAAGGACATTGACAGATGTCCAACATGGTATGATTGTTCAATGCGCAGTTTTTTTTACAAAATGCCACCAATAATAAACTGACTGAAGTAAAAGTGTTGATATGCTAAGACAGACGTCAATTCTTTGGTAAAGGCCTTCGCTAGGAATCCCTAAAACATTTATACACAAATGACACAAAGATACAAGGAAACGTTGGTTTCCCAAGCCAGAATACACCCGTCCTTCCCTGAAGGCCTACTGCATCAATAAGGTATTTTGCCAAACTCTGATTGAAACTTAACTGTGCACTGTGCAGAGAGATTTGTGCCATTTCGACCAAAACCTCTTTCCAAGCATTGGGTCCTCCAAAGATCGGTGAAAGTCTTTGGTGGCAGTGACACCTACTGGTGAATGAGATGTGGTACCAAATTTACTTGAGACATCGGCAGCTAACCAATGAGCTTAATGTTCACTCATCGTCGTATATGTTGACCAATCAGCGTTTACACTGTTACAGACAAAAATGGCGTCTATTTCTTTGTCAATCTGAAGATTTTGCTGCAATTATCTGTTAAATTAATATTTTACGGGCGTTGCAGGTCAGTAATGGTTTGCTTGATGAAATATTTTCACTCTTCTTTGAATGCTGAGTTAATTGCAGTTCTGAAATGGCCTTAATTTAGCACGTCAGTTGTTTTGCCAGTTAGCTAGTCTAGCCAGACTAGTCTCGTCGAATACTCCCCAACCCAAGCTATTAAACATACTACTCTAGATTAGTAGTAAACGCGTCAAGACCAAAAGTACCGTTCATATTATTTAACAACTAAATTAACTAACTACAGCATACTGATTACTGTATAGACAATACTATGTAGCTACTGTAGCAGTCAGCTTTATAGCAGCGCTAAGACATGAGAGGGTAAACTTCCTAAAGTAGTCTACCTAGACTTAGTAAAGGTGAATGAAGGATATTTCTCATGTTTATTGTTTGCCCTGCACATCAGCACCAAATAAGAGACCTGTGTATGAGTAGATGTGTATTAAATCTGACGCAACGTTTCCTTTATTGTTATGTAGCTCTTGAAAGTACGATATTCTCCTGTCAGGATGAAGGTGGTTAATTTGAAACAAGCGATACTTCAGGCTTGGAAGGAGCGATGGAGTGACTACCAGTGGGCCATAAACATAAAAAAAAACTTTCCAAAGGGCGCCACATGGGACTATCTCAATCTTGCAGGTAAGTAAAACCAAAAACTCATGAGAATATCATTATACGTATCATACATTGTCAGGACTTTATATTATTGTACTTACATAGTTTTGTTGGTGTACTATTCAATCATTCAATACTTGTGCATGGTAAAACATACCAGGGCAATGTTGTGTCATGTGTATTTCAGAAGCTCTTATGGAGCAAGCAATGATAGGCCCCTCTCCCAACCCACTTATCCTGTCTTACCTCAAGTACGCCATCAGCTCTCAGGTAAACTTGATGAGACCCTATTTATTTATCATGTCATGACAAGGATTCAGTTGTAAGGCTGGTCTATGACCTAATGTACAGTGATTATGCTCAACCTTTGTCACTTTACTGCTGTTAATATTAATGTTACTGTATTATTGCCTTGGCCGCAGATGGTGTCTTATTCAACTGTTCTCACAGCCATCAGCAAGGTGAGATTAATATTCCACTCTCACACTGACGATGATGATTCAAACATGCTTATTCATCGACTTCAGTTGTCTCACAGATCCTGCAGTCTCGTGCGTTTGAATAACGCCGTTGTTATTTTTTCTCCTCAGTTTGACGACTTCTCTCGAGAACTCTGCGTCAAGTCTCTGCTAGAGATCATGGACATGTTCTGCCATCGCCTCAGGTATAAAGTGGTATCATATCCTACCGTCATTTTCAAATTGGGCGTTAAAAGGGCCATCGACTCATTTCACCATCTCAACCCTCCGCTCTCTTATCTCCGCGCTGTGCGCAGCTGCCATGGAAAAGCCGAGGAGTGTATTGGGCTGTGCCGGGCCCTGCTGGGTGTGGTGGTGTGGCTACTACAGGGCTGTGCCTTCTACTGTGAGAGGCTGAGGGATCTGGGGCCGTCCGCCAGCACAGAGGCCAGTCTGAGAGCCTGTCAGGAGAGGCTGGCCAATCTGATGGGTAGTACCAAGAACAGGGCCCTCATTCACATTGCCCGTCTGGAGGAACAAGGTGTGTGTGTGTGTCTTGTACTGTGTGTAGACCTCGGTGGTTGTACGTTTGTACAGTTTTATACAGATTGTCTCTCTGGGTCCACTCCCACAGCCTCTTGGACCAATGTGGAGCAAGCAGTGGTCAGAGTCACAGACAGCCTCAGTAGTCTGACCAATCAGACACTGAGAACCAAGCTGGAGGAGTGTGTGTCATTGGTGAAAAGGTTCGATTAGCCAAATCCTCCTCTGATAATATTCTCAAATTCTTAGATCAAACAATCCCCTTTCAGTGACATGCCGAGCCTCAGTGAATGAAGATGACTTCAACTTAATTATAAATTAACTTGAAGTATTGTTGTGTGAATGTTTCCTTCTCCTCTCTCCCAGTATTCCTCAGATGCTGTCAGTACAAAGCAACCCTCCACTCCACACGTCCTTCCCATCTGTCCATGCCTTCGTCATGTTGGAAGGCACCATGAACCTCACAGGGGAGATCCAGCCATTGGTGGAGCAGCTGATGATGATCAAGAGAATGCAGGTGAGCGTTTGTCCACCCCCCTCAGTTTGGACAGCACTCTTGGTCCGTATGTTCTTCGGCATTTTCGATCTTGACATGCTGTGATTGGCCCCGTCCTGCGCAGCGTATCCCTGCTCCTCTGTTTGTGTTGGAGATCTGGAAGGCCTGCTTCACTGGCCTCATCGAGTCTCCAGAGGGCACCGAGGAGCTCAAATGGACAGCCTTTACATTCCTCAAGGTTGGTGTCTCTCACTCACACTCACCACTCCACCAAGCTCAGATACCTACACACTGCTCCTCACCAATGACCTCTATCCTAGATCCCTCAGGTTCTCCTCAGACTGAAGAAGTACCCTCAAGGGGAGAAGGGACAGGTACAGAACCATGACAGACTATTTTTAGACACCACAACACACATTGATATCTGTTGATGGTTTATGAGTGTTGATGTGACATTGGCAATTTTAAATATGGCATATCCACATTGTCAGGACTTTATGGAGGATGTAAACATTGCCTTTGAGTACCTGCTGAAACTGACTCCTCTGCTGGACAAGGCTGACCAGAGATGCAAGTAAGGGACCTCAGAACACAAAGCTAACATTCTGTAAATAACTTCAAGCAGATCTGCGAACAAAGTCTGTTTATTAACAGGAAATGTATTTGCTTTTTGCATCTTTCCCCTCGGCCCCAGTTGTGACTGTCTCAATATGCTGCTGCAGGAGTGCAATAAGCTTGGTCTGCTGTCAGACTCCAACACAACCAACCTCACCTCTAAACGGTATGGGATTCTACTCAGTTCTCCAATTGTTCTATAGTTTGGAATGGGGGTTAGCAACCGTCTTTAGGAGCGCGTTAGGCCACCAATTGGACTGAAGATGAACTCTGGTTCAAGGAAAGAGAAGGTTGTGCTGTTCCAGGTCATGCTCCTCAAAGCCAGCACTGATCCCCTTCATCTCTCTTCTTCCTCTTTACTCCTCCATCTCCTGCACTCCCTTCTTCAATTCCACAACTTTCTCTCCCTATCTACCTTTCTATGTGGTCTATCGGTCTTTGTGTCTCTCTCTCTCTTTCTCTCTGTCTACCTCTCCTGCCCAACGTTTTCTTCAGGGCTGAGGATAGGGAATACTTCCCAAGGCTGAAGACAGCAGAAAACGCCAACATCCAGCCCAACCCGGGCCTCATCCTTCGAGCCGAGCCTACCGTCACCAACATCCTCAAGGCAATTTCATTCCTTTCTCCCTCCGCATCTGCACATTCACACAACTTAAACATGACTCCCCAGAACCGAATGCTGTGTCAGAGTTGTGTATGCTTCGACTCTTTGCATACGTCGACCATGTCGACTGTAAATATAAATAAAAACAAACTTGGATGGCCGATAACATAATTGTAAAGCCGTCTCCAGAAAGCGTTTCTGACGTGTTCTAGAATTGTGACGATTCGTCACCGAGTACGTCCCCCCCCCCCAGCAAAAAAATGAGACGCTGAGACGGTCAAGTGCAGCAATACGTCAGTTATATTTCTTTTTTTTTTCTCTCTTCAGCGGAGCCAGCACGCTAGTCGACACACTGCCGTACTAGGTATTCAAAACGGGCAAAATAAACACTTCGCGTCAAACAAAGAATATAAGTAACTGGACAATTCTCTGGTGGTCCCTCGACCGCCGTTGCACCAGTCCTTCTCCGGCTCCCCCCTTTCCTTCGTCTAATCGGGACCTTTTAAAGCAAGCACAATCAGGAATATGCGTTACACCTGCTTACTTGATTCCATCAATTAAGCGTCCTTAGGCCTACCTCCCAGGAGAGGGTGCCCCCGGACCCTGTATTCCACCTGACCCCTCACAGAATGTTCTCACTGGCTGTCTGTCTCCCCCTTTTGGTAGACGGTGGATGCAGACCATTCCAAGTCTCCTGAGGGACTGCTGGGGGTTTTGGGACACATGCTGTCCGGGAAGAGTCTGGACCTCCTGCTAGCGGCGGCTGCCGCTACAGGGAAACTCAAGTCATTTGCGAGGAAATTCATTAAGTGAGACACGGGCCTTGGGGAGCAAAAGAGCGGTCTGGAACACCCTAATCCTACACCCCTAATGCAGCATGGATGACTGTTGACCTGATTTCTTCACATTTTTTTTGCTGGAAACCATGACTGTTTTGTTTAAGGGAGTTCTGGGGAAGGGGAGAGGAATGTGATTCTCTAACTCCCAGTCTATCTTTGTGCCTCCAGGCTAAATGAGTTTCCAAAGCACATCAGTGGAGAAGGATGTGAGTACTTCAGCGACGGTTTAACTCTTAGAAATATATCATTTCACTTATATCACTTGACTCAGTTGTTACATGTGGGAGTATTTCTGAGTGCTGTTGAGTTGTTTTAAGTGGCTTATTTGCTGCTGTCTTGCAGCCAAATCTGCTTCGGTCCGAGCTCTGCTGTTTGACATATCCTTCCTCATGCTCTGTCACGTGGTGCAGACCTATGGCTCAGAGGTGGGTCAAGGTGTTATCATATCCCACAACACTAAAGAAAATAACTCGAATGTGTGGTTCTGTGTGGTTCCGCTGAGGATTTTGCATTCATCCAACACTTGTGCCACATGACCACCTCAACGCCTAAACCGATTACTGACCATTAGTGGAATATTAAGAGCCAACTGAAGTTACCCTGCCTTTCATATGTATCAGCTCTTGAACTTGTGCATTTGCATTTAGTCATTTTAGTCATTGATTGTGATTAAATTGTATTTTAGTCATTGATTGTGATTGCGAGCCTGATTGTTTGACCTGTATTGTATTGGCCCGCTAACACAGGTGATCTTGTCCGAGCCGAGCCCCTCCGGGGAGACCCCGTTCTTTGAGACGTGGCTGCAGACGTGCATGCCAGAGGAGGGCAAGACTCTGAACCCTGACCATCCCTGCTTCAGGCCAGAGTCTGGCAAGGTGGAGAGCCTGGTGGCCCTGCTTAACAACTCCTCTGAGATGAAGCTAGTGTGAGGAACTTCTCAACCCTCTTGTCAGAACCACAATGCATTTTTATCTGGTTTGGAGTGAAAGAAAGGCTTTATCCTTAGAAAAGGATTGTTTTGGAAGTTTCACAGACATTCTCACCAGTTCTCTCTCCCATGACCTTTGAATGCTGGTTGTTGATAATGTTATGCCAGTCTGATAATGATTTTCCTGGTTTTCCAGTCAGATGAAGTGGCATGAGATTTGCCTCAGCACGCCTGCCGCCATTTTAGAAGTTCTGAACGCATGGGAGAACGGCGTGCTCTCAGTAGAGGCGGTGCAGGTTAGTTCATCCTTCTCTCTTTCTCTTTGTCACTTCTCTATTTTTTTCCCAACTTCTCTAGTAGTGATGTAATGGAAATGACACAGTCATTGCATGATGTGTGTTTTCAGTGACGTCATTTGTCTTTACTCAGAAAAGGGTTTAGCAAAGTCAGAGTTCACAATCTCCTGTCACTTCCTTCCTTCCTCCCCCCCCCCCCCCCCCCATCTATCCATTTTCTTTCCTTCCTCAATCTCTCATTCTCTCCCTTTTGAGCTCTCTCTTTCCTGTCCACTGTCTCGGGCTCTGTCTGAGTGCAGAAGATCACAGACAACATCAAAGGAAAGGTGTGTAGCATGGCTATCTGTGCTGTGGCCTGGCTGGTGGCCCATGTTAGGATGCTGGGGCTGGATGAGAGGGAGAAGCCTCAGACCATGATCCGCCAGCTCATGAACCCCCTGTATGGAGAAAACACTCTGCAGTTCTACAACGAACGGTAAAAATGTAGTCATTTAGCAGACACTCTTATCCAGAGCGACTTACAGTAAGTGCAGGGACATTCCCCCCGAGGCAAGCAGGGTGAAATGCCTTGCCCAAGGACACAACGTCGTTTTTCACGGCTGGGAATCGACCAGCAACCTTCTGATTAATAGCCCGAGTCCCTAACCGCTCAGCCATCTGACCCCACACACACACACACCCTCTTTCCTATATCCTTTAGTTCACCCTGCATTGTTGTGAAAGCAGTATATAAACATTGCCAAGTATTACATTTAGAAAAGGTCTTCGAGAAAGGGATGTTTTCCTATCAGCACACTGGACCTTCTTGCACCTTAAACTCATTTAGTTATAATACCCCCTCCCCTCCCGCTCTCTTCTCCATCAGAGTGGTGATCATGAGCTCCATCCTGGAGCACATGTGTGCTGACGTATTCCAGCAGACAGGCCTGGCCCTGAGGCCCCCTATTGAGGGCCAGGAACCCATCCCCTACCGGAACCTGCTCCCGGCCAAGGAGCCCATCCACGAGGCCCTCAGCAAGCAGTTCCGCACCGTGCTGTGGAAGGGCTGGGTGGACAGCCGGGCGCTGCACCTGTTTGAGAGCCTGCTGCACATGGGAGGGGTTTTCTGGTTCACCAACAACCTGGTCAAGGTAGACTAGAAAACCTGAGAAAATACTAAACTGCTGTGACGCCACTAGACTACAGTGTTGTTTTGTTGCATTTAACTCGGTGTGTATGTGTCCGTGTGTTTGTTCTCAGTAAAGAACGCAGATGCATGTTGTTCTTCTCCAGGAACTTCTGAAGGAGACTCGGCAGGAGTGGGCTAACCGTGTGGTGGAACTTCTCTACAGTATCTTCTGCTTGGACACCCAGCAGATTACCCTTACTCTGCTGGGCCACATCCTGCCAAACCTGCTCACAGACTCTGCCCATTGGCACAGCCTGGCCGATCCACCTGGCAAAGCTTTAGCCAAGTAAGAACTCAGTATGATTGCTGCTTGAACACAGCTCACAAGCTCAGATATCAAATCTACATTTACATTTAGTCATTTAGCAGACGCTCTTATCCAGAGCGACTTACAGTAAGTACAGGGACATTGCCCCCGAGGCAAGTAGGGTGAAGTGCCTTGCCCAAGGACACAACGTCAATTGACACGGCCGGGAATCGAACTGGCAACCTTCAGATTACTAGCCCGATTCCCTTACCGCTCAGCCACCTGACTCCCAAATGAATAAGACGGTTTGCCCTACTACACAGTTGTTAGTAATCCTATCCTAGTTAGGCCAGAGATGTCTCAAGGAAGGAAGCCTTTGGGAGAGTTTAAACTACTGGAGGCTATGGGGTTAACTATGGGAGGTGACATGTTCTGTTGCCAGCCCGTTGATCATGTGGTGTTGTCCCCCAGGCTGTCAGTGTGGTGTGCCCTCAGCTCCTACTCCTCCAGCCACAAGGGACAGGCCTCTGCCAGGCAACGCAAGAGGCAGAGGGAGGACATTGAGGTAGCACACACACACACCAACGCAGAAGCATAATACACACACACACACACACCAACGCAGAAGCATAATACACACACACACCAACGCAGAAGCATAATACACACACACACCAACGCAGAAGCATAATACACACACACACCAACGCAGAAGCATAATACACACACACACACCAACGCAGAAGCATAATACACACACACACCTACACAGAAGCATAATACACACACACACCTACACAGAAGCATAATACACACACACACCTACACAGAAGCATAATACACACACACCAACGCAGAAGCATAATACACACACACCTACACAGAAGCATGCTTTGCTCGTGACAGACTGTTAAAAATGTTAAGAGTACTTTTATTTTGGAGTTAGAAAATTAAAGTGCTCAAGGTAGGTAGACACAAGTACTGGGCATTCAGTGAGGGAGGGGGCATACGGTTACTCATCCAGTATTGTTTGTGGTTGACGGCAGGACTACAGCAGCCTGTATCCTCTGGACGACACGCAGCCCTCCAAGCTGATGCGTCTGCTCAGCTCCAATGAGGACGATCCGGTGGTCCTCTCCAGTCCAGGTGAGTCTGCTGAACCTCCGCTGCAACCTCCCTCTTCACACCGGGAAGACCAGCCAGTCAGGTTGGAACGTCACTTAGTGTCTGCTAAATCAATGTACATGTAGTTCATTGTTGTGTCGATTTACATAGTATTGTTTGACCATGTTTGGAAATCAGCAACGTAAAACAACAGGTACCATTTTTTACATTTACGTTTAGTCATTTAGCAGACACTCTTATCCAGAGCGACTTACAGTAAGTACAGGGGACATTCCCCTGAGGCAAGTAGGGTGAAGTGCCTTGCCCAAGGACACAACTTCATTTGGCACGGCCAGGAATCGAACAGGCAACCTTCTGATTAATAGCCCGATTCCCTAACCGCTCAGCCATCTGACCCTTTACACTTTACACTGAATGTACTGATGAATATAGGTGCAGTTAGAAGACCCCATCTAATGAGAAATATGTGGTTCTATCTCGTGTGCTTTATTTGGAAAACACGTATCCCTGTAATTCATTGCAGATGCTGGTTTAGACCTGACTGACTCCACAGCAAGTTGACTCTTGTAAGCTCTGTCTGCCACATTAGTTTGGCATCCATAGCTGGGAGGCTTGTGTGTCTTCTCTGTAACACTGCCTGTCATCTAGTTGTTACATGTGTATTACATGGCTCACTAAAACTTTGTTGCTTTAAATTAAATACATTTCCCAATAGTAAAAGTATATTTTATATCAAATACGTTTCGAAACATTATTAAAATACTAGAAGTGTTCATTCTTGATATCTATCTCAATTTAAGCATAGCTATAATTCCAAAACCTGTATTGTTTTCATTTGAGCAATCTTGGTTATTCAGGTCTTCAGGAAGTTCCCAGTATCAAATAGGGAGTTGCATTATTTTGGAAAGCAATTAAAGCCTGTGTTTAGTCTGCCAGATGGGACTTACACACGGATTTTGAAAAGGAGCTGGAATAATGATGAAATATTTTTTCAGTTTGTCAGACAAATTTGTCATCTAAAATAGATGAAACATTTCTTGTCATATTTTCCTCACATATTAATGGATTTTTCGTATTATTTTTTGATAAACGTTTCGTTTTCTTATTGTAAACTTTGGAGAACATATTCAGTAGCTATATATAGTACATTTAACCACAGAAAAACTATGGTATTAAAAAAGGAAGTTTTGAATGAAACCATTACAAGGGGGATACCCCTGTCAACATAACGTTTTTTTTGTGACCCATGTGACCATAGCAATGACACATCCGAGTGAGTATCTGACTGACTTGTCTCCCATCCGGCAAACTGTGTCCTTCTTCCCCTGGCTCTGTGTGACCCTTGCCGTCCTCCGTAGGTGACCGCTCCATGAGCAGCTCCCTGTCTGCCTCCCAGCTGCACACCGTCAACATGAGGGACCCTCTCAACCGTGTCCTAGGTTAGCCCCGCCTCCGACAGCAGCATGTGTAGTGCCGTGACTTGGCATCGTGCCTAGCAGGCACTTTGTTCTTATCCTGCTCTAACCGTGTGGTTAGAGCAGGCTAGCTGTGATATTAAAGGGACAGAACTACTTTAATCATTTCTACTGTTGCTTTAAAGCTATTGTTTATGTCCAGTACCTATTGGCTATGTTTAGATTCACTAGCTAAGATCTGAGAAAGGTCAGCTTATTCTGGCTTGGTGGGAGCGCTGATCCCACTACATCTTGCATGGATCTAGGTTTCCCTTCTTTGTCACTGTTTAACCGTTACTGCGTAGGAGATGGGAGAGCAGCCATGACTCCTTTCTGATGCCAGCCCCTCCCTTTCTCTGTCTCCTCAGCCAATCTGTTCCTGCTTATCTCCTCCATCCTGGGCTCCAAGACCGCAGGGCCACACACCCAGTTCGTCCAGAGCTTCATGGAGGAGTGTGTGGAGTGTCTGGAGCAGGGAAGTCGCGGCAGCATCCTGCAGTTCATGCCTTTTACCATGGTGAGTGGGAGTGTGGGAAGGCCAGAAGTTGGCAGGAGTGATATATAAGGGTTGGGATCACAGATCACAGGTTAGGTTTTTACTCATCTTGCTTGCAAGTATTTGGGCGGTGTAAATATTTGGTAATAGTTGAGATAAAAAGAAGAATGTTCAGACTGATTTGGAAATGGAGCTCATCGTACCATGGGGGTTTGAAAGATGTGGAGGAGGGTTCATGTTTCTGTGTCTATGTGGTACTGTCTGCCCCCAGGTGTCAGAGCTAGTAAAGCTGCCTGCTCTGGCCAAGCCCAAGGTGGTTCTGGCCATCACAGACCTGACCCTGCCGCTAGGGAGAAGAGTAGCTGCCAAGGCTATCTCTGCCCTCTAGGACCTGTCTTCACCATGCCTCCCAGATGAACACTGACATACATTCACCTGCCATTTCAATGGACTAGGTGCATTCTTTTTTCAAAAACGTGTTTGCTGTACCCATCAGTCTTTTAGGTTATTACTATGTTTGTGAAACCAATTCAATAATTTTTCAGTTATGAATCTGTTAAAACTAAATTAAACAATGTAAACAGACTTTTTTGTAATAAAGCAAAACCATGAGGAAAGTATATTCCCCTTACTCTGCTATGTATGTGTCTGAAGATACGTTCTCTGAGGTTTTCTTTCTATAAGTGTTTCTTGTAAAGGAGGTCAAATTTAGTTTCTATTCCTACTAAGAGGACCTGCTTTGCATGCCAGACATCTACTGTTGTCAGAACGATCTCATGACTTTTGGGGCATTATTTTCGTTTTCATTGTATTAAGAGATTAGTAGTAGTAATCCATGCCCCCTTTTGAGCAACATGACTGATAGAAAAATGATAGTATTATTTGCTTAAACCTCAAGATCTCATGCCTTTGTTAGTCATGCAGTTGATTCACTTCCTAAAGGAAATCTCTGTCTGACACAGTCAGATGTTGTAATACACTTTGCTTTTGGTTCATGGAAAATCTACTGCAAAGTCACTGTAGACAGGAGCCAGAGTTCATCATTACCAGACTTCCAAGAAGTAAACTGATTTTTATTTTGTGTATCTTCCCATTCTTGGTAATAATTCAAATTCAGTTTTACTGGCCCTCATTTGTGTCTTAACTTGCCCACTGATGTAAAAGATGGGAATCAAAATGGTTTAAACAGGTTACATTTTCTTTAAGAAATGCATCTTGTATATAAGGAACTCTTCCTAAATCTTTGCCTGACTGTGATGCATGCAAATCATAGGGATTTGTGTACATATTTAAAGATTTACTAGAAAGGGAGTCAGATGGCTGAGTGGTTAGGGAATCGGCTATGAATCAGTAGGTTGCCGGTTTGACTCCTGGGCATGCAAAATGACGTTGTGCCCTTGGGCAAGGCACTTCACCCTACTTGCCTCGGGGGAATGTCCCTGTACTTCCTGTAAGTCGCTCTGGATAAGAGCGTCTTCTAAATGACTAAATGTAAATGTAGAAAGACCCTACTTAAGAGTATGTTATGACTCAATTTGTGTTTAAAGGATTTTTCCTCACGTCTTTCATGCGACTTCATCCTGATCAAGTCTATCTATAATTACTTGTGGGAATATGACATTTGGGCTGGAAATACAGTATGTACCTTTTAGTACAAACATTTATAGATTTTAAAGAAGGACTCATTTGCAATGGCCATACTCGTTTAAAGTCTTTATTCATAATGAATGGGACATAAAACATAAATATAAAAATACATATTTTTGTCTTTTTTTAATCAAAAATATATCATTGGTTTGTTTGAAATACAAGAGCACACATTTACTGAAAGAAATATTTAGTCTATGCAACCTTATTCAAATTTAGCTTATAAAGCTTACACTGGTTATTTTAATTTATTCAATAAAATAAACTACCTCGTACTGTAGTGGTGATATTGAAACGCATTGTAGAAAACATCCACATAATTTGTATACTGCGATATAAATAAAGATTTATCAATTATATTAAAAGAAATAAATATAAGATAAATAAATATATAAATAGGTTTGGTATAAATTAATAAACACCTCCTAAAACAATGGGCGTAAGGTACGTTTCGGACAATGAGTGTATGTCTATAGTGCGTCTAACGCCTCACTGGGCTGGAGTATGTTCCTTAGACTGCGTACAACGTCCTGTCCGAAGGCTTGGAGCTGGACCAGGGTCAGGTGCATCGCCACCTGAGCCTCATATTGTCCACTGACTTTCAGGACCAGGTGGGCAGAAGGGGCCTCCTGTGTGGACTCTTTCTGAACTATTTTCAGCATCTGCAACACAAAAAAGAGAATTTACTTATACCATCACATTCCAGAGATGTGGTCTGATTTGCTTTAATACATGATCCCTTATCTCTTAACAATACGTATTCTACTGTAGCTAAGTTCCATTATGAAACTATAAAGTGTGAAGAGTAGGATGTTGGGAGGTCTGTAATCACCTTTCTGATTTTTATGAGAAGGTCTCTGAGATCAACCTGCATCTCAGTCACTCTCTCTGTCGCAGGCAGATGCTGAGTAGCGGCCAGCAGTAAGTCCTTTTGCTGTTGCAGACCCTGCAACATATGTCTCAGGACACTTTCCTGGAGAAGACAAGCACAATGTTAGTCTCGCCATGCCTCTCCTTTCCTCTCTGATATGAGAAAGGACAGCAGAGGGGCCAGTGCTGGCAAACCCAATGACTTACCAATGGAAAGTCATTTGACACAGCTTTAAGAGTGGGAGCAGATGGAATGCCAATCTTGGTCGCCATGAACTGCAGTTTGACGTGCTCATCGGCCGAGTTTAGCGTCAGAGTCTGAAATAGCAAATTGAGAAATATTTACAAATGCATTGGGTCTGGGAGAGACTACAGTAGATAAGGCCTGCGCAACGCCTAAGGTCAGCCGTGATCCCATCATGCTTCACAGTGGCAAACAACGTTCCTATTAGTTGTCGAGTAATTAATTGCTTCGCTACCCATTTGCAAACTGTTCAGACATCGACTGCTTTTACACAATCACGACAACATGCCTGCTTAGAATATTAATACAAAGACTATCACTTACTTCTGCATGAATGCAAGACTTGTGTGTCTCGGGAATTGCAAGAATCACTTTATCGATCAAAGCCCGGCTTTTCTGTCCAATGTCATAGAATTGAGGATCTTCGACAAGTACACCGGTCTCAGCCATGGAGGTATCGCCAGAATATCCCTCAAGAGGAGCGCTAAGGGCTAAAGTGGCCATGTAGCATTGAATCGCTAAAACTGCTGGAGGAAAAAAACAGACGATTCAGACAGCTGCTAACGAAACACGGATTCAAATGACCACTGCGAAAAGGGGCTGTCTGATTTGTGCTATTATTAGACTGGAGTTCTTTACTTAAACATGACCAGAATATAGTCTGACAATTTAAACATAGTCATCATAATAGGCCTACGTGTTGGATATTGCAAGTTCAACTTAATAATAATAATAATAGGCCTAATAATAATAATGATGGAAACAACAAACAAATAAAACAAAATAACAACAAAAATATATATATTAACCTGACAAAGTAAAGTCATAGACCTATAATAGCCTACCAACGTTATTTCAACAAAAATACTTTTTTTTGTCTCTTGTAATCTTTTCATATAACTTTACACTTGATTGTTAAACAAACGCAAGATAATAATTTGCATTCCAAAGGGAGACAGGATCATATATGAATGCTAAATGGACGCTATTTAATATTAATAAATTCATACAGTTCATACCTATGAGCCTACCTCTCTTGCCTGTTCTCCAGTAACTTAGGTAAATCGCACTGGAGAACAGGTTCGATTGCGGAAGTTTAACTTCATCACACTGCTACTCACCAATCAGGATGTTCATCTCGTTTTAGCCGATTTCACACCAAGGGAGGTTTTACTACAAATGACCTCAGGACTCTTCATTGATAAAGTAGATAACTAGTAGATATTTATAGGCTTCCACATACTACACGTGGGGATGTCGTAAACATGTAAATCCCAGAGGCGTCAGTTTCTTACACTTTCATTCTGATTAATGAATCAAAACAATCTAGTTGTATTGGCATCCAGTATTGAGTCTAGTTCTAAATAATTATGTTATTTAAACTAGCCAGTTGAATCCCCCAACACTTTATGATTTTCTTATCTTATTCCAAATCTTATTATGACCATCTATGTCTTTATCCCTGTGAACTGAAATTGTTTAATGCTCCTTGTGACATTACATAAATGTTGACATTTTACATATGACCTATCACATATGTAAAAAAAGATGTGTAAGTTCAAAGAGAAATACTTTAGATTTTTGTGTGTGCTGCTTGGGAATGTAACAATTATGCTAAGATTATATGATACCCAAAATGTATGTTATTCCAAGTTTACAGAGTATATGAATTTCACTAATAATTACACACCAGGGAACATTGGCTAATGATGTCATTATCTTGTTTTTAAAATTGTAATTAATTACCTAAAATTCATTAACACTAGTAAAAGCCTGTAAGCTATCGGAATAACCTAGGAAGTTATCTGAATAATAATCTGGAAGTTCCAGTGACAGGGTAGCATGGAGAAGAGTTTCACAATGTTCACAATTGACTGAGGTATGGAATCTGAAAAATATAAGTGTTTACTTTTGAAACTATCGAAAGTGTCGATCTACATAGTGCGATTATGTGTAATAAGGGTCTTAGAAGTGATCACCTGTTGAAATTGTACAACTTCACTGTTTAGGCTCTACAAGGGGGCCATCTTGTGGCATGTGACATCAAACAAGGGGGTAAATGGTGAGTGTGTTAACAATGGATATCCGGCTGATAAGAGATTCTGCTCTGATGTTTCTTGAACCTTTGAAGTTCTACTTTGGTATTCTTCAGACTGTCACCTAAACCTCTAACAAAGAAAATAGTCAATCCACTATGTTATTGCAGCATATGCTATTATCCATGTGGGCCATTCGTGGTGTTTTGTACCACGAATTTGTGTCAGATGGCTGAGCGGTTAGGGTGTCGGGCTATTAGTCAGAAGGTTGTTGGTTCGATTCCTGGCTGTGCAAAATGACGTTGTGTCCTTGGGCAAGGCACTTCACCCTACTTGCCTCGGGGGAATGTCCCTGTACTTACTGTAAGTCGCTCTGGATAAGAGTGTCTGCTAAATGACTAAATGTAAATATGTCTATATACCATGCTTTACTTGTATTCACTTCAAGGGCTATACAAGACAGTCAATAGGGAATGTTAGGTTCTGCATTGTTTGGAAAGGTTTCACTTTGATTCATGCCTGTGATTCAGTATCTGGAAGCAGAAACGCAGAGTTATCCTCTTACCGTAAATCTGTCTGGATACGGGAATACTGGCAACTTGAGGATTCTGTGCTCAAAGTTACAGCTCCTCTTGTTGCCATGGCGGCATGGGGTGTTTCATCTGTAATACGTCACAATTATATTGTCTCCCGAGAAAATGGATGCGATTTCTATGAGGGTCTGGTACAACACTTAGGTATCCATAACGTAATCACACTTACCGGTAACCTTATTTACTTAAACAGTTTCCAGATTGTGGAAATGTTTGTGCAGGATTTCCAGTCAAATATTACAGTTATATATATATACATATATATATTTGTACTTCTACTTGTATGTTTCCTGAACACAATATCTTCAGTAAAAAAGAAAAGTTTAATCCAGTACTATACCAATTCCACAGACAGGGGGCGCTGTACTTCTCAGATAGAAGGGAAATGGGTGAAAGAGCCTACCTATCCAATGAAATATTTCCTTTCTTTTCTGGGCACAAGTGTGAAAGTGCATCAGGAAACACCTTCTTATACGTACTGTGTGTTTCTAAGTATCACACCGAGAAGGAGGGAGCTAGGGAAGTCCGTTTTTTCTGTCTCTATCGAGACACCCTGAATAAGGGTCCTCCTCGCCTGGGTACTGTGTCACTGTGTGACAGGAAGAGGAAAAAGTCCACCTAGGGTCATCGCTGTGAACCCCCATGTGATCCAGGCCCTGGAAACATTTTCATCTGCAACCCAATGCCATGTGGGGCTGCGCTCTGCAGGATTGGATGCGTCACCCTATCCTGCACTTTGTGTCCCATTACCCTGCAGTTGTAATGCTCACACCAGTGTAACGTGTCCGGGGTAGCGGGCGGGGCAAGGTGAGCTGGGCTGAAATTTAAATTAACCCCAGCGACAGCTCTGTGCTAGGGAACAGAGTGTTACATTACCCGTGTACCACCCCCCAGCCCCTACCCCCACCGCCATCCACCTGTCACCTTCACACAGGACGCACTCATACACAAGCCCACACAAAGAGGCGCACACTTGCAAATGTGCACATATATCCACCCATGCACTTTCACGTGACCAGACACGCACACAGTCTAGGCTCACACAATTTCAAACAATGAAGTTTGACACACAAAGGCTTTGTTTGTGTTTGTGTACTCAGTGCTGGCCGGTGAGTGGGGCTGAACATGCTCCCTGGGAAGGGTGGGAGTGTGTGTGGCAGGAAATGTCAGGTAGGGGGGACTTACCATCTATATTTCAGTGCTGTTGAACCTCCCAATCGTCACGCTAGGATGTGTTTGGGCTTCCCTCAGGATTATCTCTGTCAAGATCAATAACGCTGCCTTGTAAAGGAAGCTCAGCCATGAGAACTGCATAAATGTTGCCTTGTAAAGGAGATTTCAGATGTTAACCCATAGTAAGAAAAGTATACGTGAGTTGCAAAAGTTGAGAAAGAAGGAGCTATACAAATAAGTGCTAATTCACAGAACAGAAAAACTGTCCTTGAGGCTGGCCCTTAGTCAGAACAAGAGGAAAATGAAACTAAGCACTACCATGGAGGGTTTAAAAGGAACACTTAAAGTTGAGGTGTGGCTTTGGGGAGTTAGTGCATGTGAGGCAGATGTAACAATGTCAGCCCTTTTGAGATGAGCGGCTCCTCTTCCACTCCACTGGTCAGCTCAAGGGCACCCTGATAGAGCTCCAACCAGCTGGGACAGCCCATCACTAAGCAGCATATATGGGTGGTGGTGGGGTGGGGGAGGGCAGGTGGTCCCCCATGGCTCTCTCTCACCCCGAAAACTGGGTCACCCAACATGATGGATGCCATCTCAGACTTTCCCTTATCTTTTTATGGTTGTCATGCATAGTTTATTGCGTTGTGCTCTGCTCAACAGGCTTTCCATGTTTTTGATGTAGGGATACCCATGTTGACAATCCTCGTACCTGCTAGGAAACCTCTAACAGCAGTTTCATTATTCATGATGACATGGACTAATCTTACCAGGTTGAGCGCAAAGGTCAAAGAGGCAGTTTATTTATGATGTCCTTTTCTTTAATTTATAAGAAAATACTGGTTTTGTGTCCATCACCAAGTAAGCTATTGTGTAGAACAATCACGCTAGTGGCCATAAAATTAGGGTAGTGGATGCACCAGTGCACTTAAAAAAGCCTGATCAATGTTGATTTACAGTATACTACCCACTATACTACTCTGCCCTCACTCCTCATTTCTTCTTCTCTGGTCACTCAAAGCAAGATTACTCTTTCAGGAAATGGAGATGCATTACTGAGTCAGCCTGGTGTATTAGGCGGTTTATATCTAGAACAGCAAATGGACTGTCAGGTCATGCAATGCTGTTTGGGAAACCCCATGGGAATGACGGCACCAGACGGCGTGGCTTCCAGCGTGACCCCCGAGGCTCTTAAAGACGACAGCCAAGAAGACAACCAATCAGATCGTCTTAACTGCTACTGCCAACAGTAAGTACTGTGCACCAGGAATGAAACAGTAACATCTTGATGATCTGAGTCTTTGTTAGTATAGGCTACAGTGTGCTGTATTAGTAACATGGAGAAACATTATTCAGATCGGACACTTATTTGAGGTTATGAATTAGGGGACTAAACCAGTAACACAGCGGCACATCTACAAATAGGAATTAGGGCTTTACAGTTGCAGACGGGGGGGGGGGGGGGTTGGGGGGGGTGTCTGGTTTCTGACAAGGACACAAGCAACCCTACTGTGTGAAGTTTGCTCATGGTACCTATCAGGTGGAGTGACGTGGCTGCGTCACTGTCACTGTGTCCTTCACCTCCCTGGGTGATAATGAAACATCAGCTGGGGAGGGTTCCCTCTTTGCCAAGTGTGTGTTCCACCATGTCACGGACGGTCAGAAACGCAATGGAACTCCCAACTGATCTATTTGTGGTTACAGCTTACAGCAACCGTGGTGGGCAGGACCTAAGGAACGGACAAACATGCAATATTTCTCCCTTTTGGCGTTGTGTATGTAGGGTCATTGGGTTTCAGGATATGACAAGGGTGTTTTTCCTCAAACAGGCAAAAAGAATTTAAGGGTTGAAAATTGAGCCAAGTACTTGGGGGGAGGGGGGGGGGCGGCTTCTCTGTCTAAACCCCTCACAGAAAACAGAATAGAAGCACAGTTTGTACTGTAGGTAAAATAAATTATTTGAATTGCGGTGCACTTCGCTGCCAGAGCTGTGCTTGATGCACTAATCTGATTTGAGAACACATTATGGGCGTTGCATTGATTATATGCGCAATAATCTTGTTCAGTGACCTGCATGCCAAATACAGGATGGCTGGCTTCAAAGGAAGATTTGATTTAAACATGCACGGACCGTTTTTGCTGAATTTGGATTTCCCAAGGTTGTAAAGCGTTCCATAAAACATTGTATTTAAAGCAACAATCATTCCAAAAACGAAACCCATATAAGACATTTTAATCAAAAAGAACAACATTTCACTGTTTATAATATGTATAATGAATATCTTTACTGTATGGATGCAGCATGGACAACAGTTCTTTAAGGAAGAAGGACTTGTGTGTGTGTGTGTGTGACCGACAGAGTTGCGAAGAGAGCATAATGCGTGTCGCTCTATCCTGTTGTTTTCTTTTATTGCTGTTTGGATGTGGCCAAAGAACCCCTACGTAGGCATCCTGAGTGGTGTCTCTGTGGGGGAAGTGCATCAAGGTGCATGCCCCACTGAATAAATCCCATTTAAAGGCCATTTTTGGAACTCTCCAAAACAGTCCTCTGCTTTTACTCACCATGGCATAGTCTTTAATGGCCCACTCCTGAATTATTAATCTGGGTTAGATTGGTTTTGCCTGGACTTCCAGCACAGGCACAAGTTCTGCCACCTTGGCTTGAACATAACAGAAGGACCAAACTATTTAGGGCTGCCTTAGGGAAGAAGGTGCAGCTGAAGGTCCTATGCATCCATTACCACCTGTCTTGGCTACTGGCTGTGTCGCACCCCAGTCACAGAATCCAATCAAATACAGTAGCAATATGTGCCACCCCCCATGCATTCCCTCAGCACCTACACCACAGTGCTGATGGTGGAAGACTCCTCTGACTTTCCCTGCTTTCCAGGCAGAGACTTGAGGTACTCCAGGTGGCGTCTGGCGTCCTCCGTGTTGTGCCTGACATAGTACACCAGGTAGGAGATAACCATGGTGAACCAGCCAAACATGGTGACCAGCATGGCCACGTCTGTGGTCTTCTTCATCACCACACAGAGGTCCAGGTCTTTGGCCAGCAGGAAGGGCACGCCCTCGGCACCCATGTCTGGAGGTTCCGAGGTCTGGCACACGATGCCCGTCAGCGACATGGGCTCCAGGTCTATGTGGGGCATGGCCATCTGCAGGCTGCAGTCACAGTGCCAGGGGTTGTTGGTCAGGTTGGCGCGTGCTCGCAGGCCCTCAAAGGCCTCAGGGTCGAAGGTCACCAACTTGTTCGAGGACAGGTCCAGGAAGTGCAGGGAGTGGCCCAGCCCTCGGAAGGCCCCCGCCTCCAGCTGGGCCAGCTCGTTGTGGGACAGGTCCAGCTCAGTGAGGAGGGGCAGGTCGCTGAAAGCGTTACTGGGAACACTGGTGATGAGGTTATAGTCCAGGTAGACTCGTCGCGTGTCGTTGGGCAGGTCCTGGGGCACCTCGGTGAGGCGCAGGTTGCTGCAGCGCACGGTCTTTCCCCCGGTCTCGCTCTCGGTGCAGTAGCAGCTCTGGGAGCAGCTGGTGGCGGCGTGGTGGAAGCAGCAGGTCATCAGCACCAGGCTGTGCAGCAGCAGACACATGACCACCGAGTGGCGCAGTAGCCAGCCTGCCAGCAGGGGCATGATGGGATATGAGCATGCTCCAAGAACGACCACCTGGGCGTAGGGGGGGGGGGGGGGGGGGCGTAGCCAACGTCAACCTCCCCAATAGCTGTCAAGCCTAGAGAGAAAGCAGGAAGTAAGATTGGCAGTGGGAGACAGCCAGCTTATTGGAGAGGTACAAATTACTCTGTCAAAAGGGGGCGATTTCACTGTTGAAAACATGTGTGATTGGCAGGAGATGGTCTGGATAAACAACAGTGTGTCATTTGATACATGATAGAGGGTAACTAGTCTAATTGCAGTGAGGAGGCACAGGGGACCTTACACTTTTGCTTCACCATGGTTGAACAACAAAAACATGTGTTTGCAGAGCTTTAGCAAAGTCTAAGGATCAAAACGTCCTTTCATACAGGCAAGGAAACTCGGAAAGAGAGCTTTGGTGTCACCGTGACTCCTTTATAATTGACATCCCTGCAGTGCTGTCCTATTTCAGTGCAGAGCAGATGGTATTAACATAATCCATGTCTTCCACAGTGAGACAGGGATTATATTACACATACATTGGTATACTATCTGAGTTTCTCAACAATTTTGTCAAATAACAAAGTAAGAAAGTTTCAATCTTCAAGGTGACTTCTTCTGATCAAAATTGCCATTTATTAAATTGTTCACACTATTGAGCTACACCATGAACACCATTTTGATCATGCCCTCTGTGGTCAGTAATCCCTAAACTGCTGTTGTACAGTAATTTGCTCAGTGCAAGTAACACTGTGTGTTCTGTAATTGACACTTTTTATTTTACATGTTAGCCTCTAAAAATAGCTGGTCTTCCCACCCTAACACAGTTCATTAATACCTGATCAACTCTGCCTGCCTCTCCCATTACTAATCCTCTCAGGAAAAACTCCTTGCGTCAATGTGCCAGTCATGTTGTCCATCCAATCCTATTGTTGGACAAGATACCCGTTTATAATGCTATAAACGGCCCCAAATCAGCCTTGTTATGTGCTGTCAGTCCACTACTGGAGTAAGAAAAAAAAACAATAGAACAGCAGATGACTTCTGCGCATCTTTAAAATGGCTGAAGACCCAGGCAAGATCCACTTACCCAGATTAAATTTGAAATCGATCTCTAAGTACTGTATCACATGACGGGGTGGTGGAGGGCTCTGGGGTGGGGTGGTATGTGTCTGCTTTCGTACATATGTGTGTGTGTGTGTGTGTGTGTGGTGAGTCGTCCAAGGAATGCAGCTAATAAGACTCATTGTGCTCCGCCAGTTGAAGACTTGCCAGGGATATAGCCTCCATAATGAGCCATTGACAGAGATGTGAGCTCTGATCTGAGTCTGAACACAGGTTGAGACGGCCCTATCAGAGAGGCCTTGGCTCAGGCTTCTCTCAAGACACACCAAGATGTTTATCCTCCATTCCTTATAAAACAAAACAAACCCTCCCCCATGAATATTTTTAGGCTGTATTTTGAGAGATGGGAGTCCTTGCTATGGCGGTAGGACAAAGTATAAGAGTGGGGTGGGGTGGTGTGCTATGCCAGACAAGGCCTTTATTGAAAGGGATAAAAAAATGGGCTCCCTAACTTGAATGGTCAACAATGAGATCTTGTTTAAAAGCTGTACTTTTCTCATCACATGACACACTGGTCTGACATTTTAGAGAGCGATGAAGGAGGAGGAGGATGTGTGGAGAAGGAAGGGGAAATTGGACACGAGGACAGAGTTGTGAGAGAACGAGGGAGAGAGAGATATCAAGAGGATCTGGGAGGGGAGGGGGTGAATAGGGGGTAACATTACAATGACAAAGCAGACACACCGTGGAACGACGATCATGAGAGAGATTAATGAGCTATCGAGGAGAGAAGGAAATATTCTAATGTCATGGGGTGAGGAGGACAGATGTAAATGAAAGCAGAAAGGGTGAGAGAGAAGGGAGGGGGAGATGTAAGGGAGGTGGTTTGTGAAGAGAGAGATATGAGGGAGGATTAAATTGATGTGGGACAGAGGGAGGACAGGGTGGAGCGCCGATATTTTAAATCAATAGATCAATAAATCAGATATAGACCCATTATTTCTGTGGATATTAAGCTATCACCTACCTCGATGACAGAATAAATTCCCCAGATTTTAATCTACACCTGACACACAGAGCACAAGCCTGCAGAGGTCTGTTTGGCACTTCATAAATTTACTGCAGTCAATACTGTAGATCATAGATCTTAGGCAGCAAATGCACAAGAGCAATAATTTAGACATGTCCTAAATGTGCTTTATGGCTCACCCCAACCAGCCCGTAGGCGCCAAGATAATGGAAATGTGTTAGCTAGCCTTTAAAAAATCTCTGACAAAAAGGAAAAATATGTAATATTTTAGGTGTATCTGTATACTGGTGAATGGTTAGTCTTGGCTTACTGCTGGTTGCCTTTGCATCTGTGACTGTGGTCCCCTGGCCAACCAAGTATGGCTTCTTCAGTTGCTAGTGTTTGCAATCATAAAGATGTGAATAAGAGTGATTTGGAGAAAAGAACAAACTGAGGGAAAGTATATCATTCATTGTAAATGCAAAAGTAACCAAATAACCATGCATGTATCCCTCTTGTGGAATTGTCTACCCTAATTAACAGGAGAAGTGCCTTTCTTAGAAGAACCTGATCATTTTTTTATGCCTGATTTACATAAAAATACCTCATCCATTTGATTTTGTCGAATGCTTACCTTCCAACAGAATTATTATCAGATTAAATTAATGTATTTCAATAGACCAGTTCATAGCTGTTACAAATACAATTCACATTAATTTGTAACTTGTTCATTGTGGCTTATTGTTCAACTTGGATCTAATAATAACACGTTTGGATTGTTTTAGTTTCAGATTATGTGGACACTGTGCGTCAAATACTTTCTATTATAGATAGAATAATTAGACCGGCACTTGTAAACGTATGTATGTAGGCTAGGTATTGCACCTACTTTTCCTTCAATTTTCATTTAATTCGTCCATGACACCAAGATAGAGAAAATAAACTCCACGCAGACAACGCAGACTGATCCTTGATAAGTTTGTCTTGTTTAGGATATCTTGTTTTAGTCTGTGTTATTCATTACTGAGTAGAATAGACTGATATCTTCATAAATGTTTCGTTTTTTTACAGTATTTCTGTCAGGTAAAAGTACGCAATAATGGCTACTTCACTCTGAAAAGCATGCATTAGGATCAGCAACATGTAGAAAGCTCACTTACATCTTTACCGTTCTTCCTCTCCTTTTCATGACGGGTTCAACAGGATCCCCTTTTAGTTAAGTGCACCTTAGAAATGTCCACAACAGATTAAGACTCAGTCAAAAATACAATTCGGTAAATATTTTGGGTTGATTCCATTTGGTCCTACAGCAGCTCGCTCAATTTGCGCGCGGAGCCACAATGACAGCGTCGCTCCACTGTGAATGCACATTCAGTTGAGTGCTCGCTCAGTGCAGCCTTTTTAGTTTCCACGCAACCAGAAAACTAGGCAACATGCTGGAGCTATCAGAAATTGGCAGAGACACGACGAGAGGCCAGGCCCATTGAATCTTAATCTCAATGTTTTATGAAAAAAATTGTGATGAAAGCTAAGGTGCAGATAATGTGTTTTATGCTTATGTACAAAGGATTGAAATAATGTTGTTTCTTCCAATTTGATACATCTGAGATTTTGTGAGGTTACATTAGTGTAACCCAATTATAACTTAATTTGATTAATGCTATGCTAAACTTGCAGAAGCAAATAGATAGCTGTGTCGTTATCTTATTCATTCTGAGGTGGGGCCTTATACTATTCAACTGGGGAGATTAAACAAATACACACTGTCGATACAGCGTGCACACACACATAACATGCAGGACATAAAGCATGCTCACAGGGACCTACATCCATACAAACACACACCTCAACACACACTTAAACAAACAATGCAGTTCTCTAAAAGAATGTGTGTTTAACTAATCAAGTTTGATCAGCAGGTTGTTAAATCAGTACAGTGCTTTGGATCTTTGGCTGTCTTCCGGCCCTCTTCCTGCCTGCTGCCAACCGATAAAGAAGCCCAATCAAACCTACTGTGATAACAGATATGGGCACAGGGAGTGCCTGCCAAGCAAGCAGTCAAAAGGTATTAATGGAATTGAAATCAATAAAGAACTCCACCTTGACGTTCGCCTCAGTCCCCCCAAACCTACAAATCAATGGCAGGCAGTGTATATCTGAATGTACCGTGTGTTTCTGCTCTGGGATTAAATATGTCACTTGGATGCTATATGCCACATAATTACAGCCCAGTGATGGGTGGATTTATGTAGCTTTCAGTGTCAATTAGTTGCAGCGATACGAAATGGAGCATGTAAAGATGAAATGGCAGAAAATGTGATTAGAGTCTTGTGGACTGAGGGAGAGAGAGTGCTCTAGCGTCAGGCATAGGCTCCTGTAGCATCAGATTACGCCTTAAACTCAGCAGATGTGGGCGGATGGATGGAAGGAAGGATACAGTGTACATTATCAGGATACTCAACATAGAGACTGTACTCAAAGTGCATCAAAGATCCTCTCTCTCCCTCCTCCCAGTCTACAAAGGCTTGGATGTATAATGCTGACATACTCACATGGACGTACCTGCCAGCTAGTGTTAGGTCTAAACTGGGGAGACAAAGTGCCAAATATGACGACAGGGATGTTGCTCCAAAGTTGCATCAACGACATTGGAGTGTGGGTCGGCATCTGCCATAGCTGCAATGGCACAGAAACCAAAACAGTGCTGTTAATGAGAACCGGTCCTATCCACATTTCTCTCTCTCTCTCTCTCTCTCTCTCTCTCTCTCTCTCTCTCTCTCTCTTTGTCTCTCACTCTCTCTCTCTTACTTTCTTAGCTGCTCACTGCCTACCCTTGCTGGTCCCTGTGCAAGATCAAAGCCAGTCTTCTCTTTGTGAATATGACATTATGCCCCATTTATTTATTTATTTCTATGCCTGATTCACATTTTTAATCAAAAGTGACAAAAGAAGGTATAAAAGAAATTCCCTAACACCACCCCAGGAAGACTAAATCTGTTGGGAATGCTGTGAATAATGTTAGCAGAAACTGTATTTATAGTTGCCATGTCTTTATATTGATGGAAGAAATCCCTATTGACTAAAACAGATCATGGCACAGAGATGTTAATACCTGGCTGTTCATTACATTGCTGCCTGTGTTAATGGTCCCAGCAAGACAGTTCAAAGCTGAGACTTCAAATTCATAGTGAATTGATCCTTTTTAGTTAGCAGTGCTGTATTTTTTTATACAGCCCGATAGTAAAATGTGGCCTCACTGATGTCTCAAAAGCGTGCTGTACCTCAAATGTTAAGCTATCAAGGTTAGTTGTTGCCTTGCATCACAGGAAAGATATACCTGACCCTATTTACTACTGCCCTTTTAGAAAGATTAATATTTCTCAATTTCATTGTGCCTTTCCGTACAGTCACAAAGGAAAACAGGGATAGGTTTGGACTCTCACGATTTTGACAAAGGTCATGTCAGAACAGTATTTGTACACAACAGTTTAGTGATCCCTTCCAAAAACTGTACAGTGTAAAATTTTTGATGAGTCAAATGTTTGTGGTTTATTTATGTGACTTGAATTTAAATTGCAAATGTATTTTGGTAAACTAGGCCACATGTTTAGAAACATATCACAGTTCATGGAAGTTCATTCATGAACATTGAGATGTTGGGATTTCACACACAAACATGTTGGATGTCTCTTGTTCCTTGACTTCTGACAAGAGACCTGTAAATGAATGGCGCTCAGACGAATGGTGTTACACAACCTGAACAACCTTTTTTTGACACATTTGTCAACTGCTCTTGGAAATTCTCTTTATGCTTGTGAACTTCTATCCTCATCCCACCACTATCCTTAGCTGACATGGAACATCAAACCAGTCCAGAGAGCCCTGCTAGACAGCTATCCGCAGTTCTGCAACAAATCCAGTTTCCGTCTCCCCTGCTGCCACAACAGTCAGACTGCATCAAGGCCTCGCTAACACACGGCATTAATAAATGAACAGGAAGGCTGGCAGTGAGTGAGTGTCCATCTCACTACATCACTAATGTCTTTCAACAACATCAAATAGGTTACTATTTTCAGATTCTTATTTCCGTGTGTGTGTCTGCAAAGAAATGTGTGTGTGTATCTGGGAGTGTGTGTGTAAAAATGAGTGAAGGAGAGATGTAAAAAGAGTGTGTGTGTGATTGTGTGTGTATAAGAGAGTGAGCTGGAGTTGTTGTGTCATCCCAAGTTTTACAAGATGGATAGTCAGGTTGACCCTTTCCTCTTGATTACTTGAATAAAAACAGCCACCATCTTCTCAGTTGAGGACACTAAAAGTGTCAAAGCAAAAGCCTCTCCAAACTCAAAAATCTCTCTCACACTCCTGCTTCTTGGCATCAACTTGTGAGCATAGAAGCAGTTCATAACAGCTTTAGCACTGTCATCCCAATTACGTCTGTGCTGGAGCCAAATCCCACAACGCAATAGTACTATCATGGTCTGTTCATCTTGTACCATCAATATCAACCAGCACTTGACCAGTAGCAGCTGATACCAGATATGCAGGGCTGCCAACTTTTCCAAAAACCTTGGGGTGAGATTTGGTATTTTGGGAGGCCAACCACAAAATTCCTGCAAAGCAAGTCTTCATAATGCTTAGCAGGAGAAACACTGGGCCAGGGGTATAATACCATGACCACCCACACTGGGTGGAGATAAGCCCATTTGCTATTGAGAGGCCTTCAACCGTGAAGCTCATTAAGTCAACAACCCTAGATACATTCTCTACGCTCGAGGACAGTGGAAGAGCTCCATCTTCTGGTCAAATTGATATTTTATCAACTCATGTTTTTAAGAAGATTTACTCCTCAAAGCATCGTAAGTTGGAATAAGATCGTCTTGGAGTTTTACACACTTCCTATTTAGCAAAAACTGAATGTATCCAAATAAAATAAAATACATGGTTTATGTTGTAAATTGGCATGCCTAATTTCAAATAATATGCTTGTATGTGATGACAAAGATTAAAAATAAAATCATATATTAATAATTGTTTGTCTTGTGTTTTTAGGCGGGGTGTTATTAAACTAGCGGGCCAAAAATACGAAGTTGGTGGGCTGTATCGTTCCTTCCTGCCTCACGGATTTGCTGTAACGATGGCGGTATATCTGTAATATCATTGGTCAAGATTAGTGACGATGACGTTCTCTTCTGTGTAATTGGTTGTTCTAGTTGGCGGGATGAAAGGAAAAATATTCGAAACACCAACAACGGAGGGTGTAGTACTGTTGCTAGAGTCTAACCTTAATCGGGTAGCAATATAGTGAGTCTTATATTTCATAGGTACAGGATAAAACAGCTTCAGCATGTCCGAACCACTGAAGGTAAGTTCGTAGACTACAGTTAGCTAGGTCAGAGCTGGCCAGCCTGCTCTAGTCTGAACATTAAAAGACTACTAGAGCTACTACTAAAAAGCTTAGCAACCGCGTTAGCCTAGTAGCTATATTAATCAAACTTGCAACTACTGACTGTAACTAGTATTTTCACTCGTTTTAAGTACAATTTCATTCTCATACGTTAGCACAAACGACATCAAAGTTCACGTAAATGTTGTGATTTGTTAGTTAGTGCTATCTAAAAGGTATATAGCTAAGTTAAGTAGCTATCTATACACATGGCCTTTCCTATAATTTTACAGCGTTGTGTGTATTTGCAAATAAATGTTTTTTTTCTTCTCAGTTATACATTGCAACCAGTCATGCACAGCTCCTCGCAAGTTGATTGCAAGATAATTCTGTTGCCTTTATATCAATGAACTGTACTTGCAAAGTAGCTACCTACTGTTATGGTGCTACCGGAGTACTGCTAATGCTAGTCCTTTGGGGGCAAATGTAGTATAACTAACGCTTGTACTAGTGAACGACTGAACTGAGACCACATCTCTTTCCCAGAGTGTTTCCCAGATCCAGTCAGAGAACATAATAGCGGAGAAGAAAAAAAAGGATTCCAACCGTCTCTCAGTGGAGAGGATCTACCAGAAGAAAACCCAGTTGGAGCACATCCTCCTTCGTCCAGATACCTATATAGGCTCAGTGGAGCCTGTCACGCAGGTCATTTGAAAAGCAGACTGTAGCGTACACATCACAAGGTTTCCCTGCATCATAAAACATAACTAGTTTGCATCGAGGCTCGAAATTGGAGACTTGTTGCCACATGGGTATTTTACACACTGCACTCAGTGCTTCATAAGGAGAGATAAGGATGAAATTAGAAAGTATTACCATTCAAGCTGTTATTTCTCTCAATGTCAATAAAAAAACATTAAGAAATGCTACCGTAAAATGTTATTAATGTCTCGTTTGCATCTTCTCATCAGCAATTGTGGGTGTTCGATGAAGATGTTGGACTGAACTGTCGTGCTGTGACTTATGTGCCAGGTCTCTACAAGATCTTTGATGAGATCCTTGGTGAGCACCACAAAACAATAACCATGTCACAAAAGCCTTCAGAAATGTATCCTTTATTGGACTGAAAACATCTGGAATGAGAACTGTTATGTGTACTACTACAACTATAGTCAGTGACCATTTCCTGTTTTCTTTCTACCACAGTAAATGCTGCAGATAACAAGCAGAGGGATAAATCAATGACTTGCATCAAGGTCACTCTAGACCCGTAAGTATCACTTCATGATGCTGCATCTCTCCAACCTAATGTAGGGAGCAAAAAACGTTCTCCAGCAAACATTGCATTTTTTAATTGTGCCTGTGTTGTTTTTAAGTGAGAACAACATCATCAGCGTGTGGAACAATGGAAAGGGCATCCCTGTGGTGCTGCACAAGGTCGAGAAAGTCTTTGTTCCTGCCCTCATCTTTGGACAGCTACTCACTTCCAGTAACTATGACGATGACCAAAAGAAGGTCACTGGTAAGGCTTAGTGAAGATTTTACTCTTCATGACAAATTACACTGCAAAATTCACCCCTTTTTTTTCTTTCTAAGATCCATGTATTTAATTGATACAATTCAACTTCAGGTGGGCGTAATGGTTATGGTGCTAAGTTGTGCAACATCTTCAGCACCAAGTTCACTGTGGAGACTGCCTGCAAGGAATCCAAGAAGTACTTTAAGCAGGTGAGGTGACAACCTTAACCAAGATGACCTTGTAAATATGTTGTCTTCTGTGTCTAGAAGATGCCTGTTTTGTTTATCCTGACACCTGCCGTTATTTCCCAGACATGGTATGACAACATGGGCCGGACTGGGGATTCTAAAATCCATCCCTTTGACGGGGAGGAGTACACCTGCATAACCTTCCAGCCGGACCTGTCCAAGTTCAAGATGCAGGTCCTGGACAAGGACACGGTGGCCCTCCTGACCCGCCGTGCCTATGACATCGCTGGCTCCTCCAAGGGGGTCCGTGTGTTCCTCAATGGCAAGAGGCTTCCTGTAAGTGCTGTTTACATCCTCCTGACACTCCTAGAAGCTCTTGTACAGTGAGTGAGAGAGATTTTGTAGAGACTCGAAAAAACAAAGAAAAAGTGATCCCCAACTGCCATCTCTCCATGCTGTCCTCGTCCAGGTGACCACTTTCCGTAACTACGTGGACATGTACCTAAAGGACAAGGTAGATGAGCAAGGCAGCCCCCTGACTGTGATCCATGAGGCGGTCAACGATCGCTGGGAGGTCTGTCTTACCATGAGTGAGAAGGGCTTCCAGCAAGTCAGCTTTGTCAACAGCATCGCCACTACCAAGGTAACTCGGGTCACCGTTAACGGCTGAAACTTGTGATTGGTTTGGGTTGTTTTTCTCTGTACATTTACATTTAGTCATTTAGCAGACGCTCTTATCCAGAGTGACTTACAGTAAGTACAGGGACATTCCCCCGAGGCAAGTAGGGTGAAGTGCCTTGCCCAAGGACACAACGTCATTTGGCACAGCCGGGAATCGAACTGGCAACCTTCTGATTACTAGCCCGATTCTCTAACCGCTCAGCCACCTGATTTCCCCTGCTTTTCCGAGCATTCCTGAGACACGTTCAGTGTGTAATTGTCTATTTTGTCCCCAGGGAGGAAGGCACACAGAGTATGTGTCAGAGCAGATTGTGTCCAAGCTGATAGAGGTGGTTAAAAAGAAGAACAAGGTTGGGGTGATCGTGAAGCCTTTCCAGGTACAGAATATGACGCACTGTTTCAACTCACGGTCTCTGCAGTACGACGCGCCATGTCTTCTGACACTTAATGATTTATAATGTGAATCGTTTGAATCCACCAGGTGAAGAACCACATGTGGCTGTTTATTAACTGCCTGATTGAGAACCCAAGCTTTGACTCCCAGACCAAGGAGAACATGACTCTACAGCAGAAAAGCTTCGGCTCCGCATGTCCACTCAGCGACAAGTTTTTCAAGCAGGTCAGAAAACAACCATTCTACCTCTCTGTAGCACCGCTTTGCTTTCACAAAACACGTTTGGTTATCTTCTCTTTGTACTCTGTTGTCTCCTAAAGAAGCTGTACTTGTAAGTGGGGCACATCTCATGTGTGGTCCTCTTCCCTTCGTCCAGGCTGCCTCTAGTGGGATCGTGGAGAGCATCATGAACTGGGTGAAGTTCAAAGCTCAGACCCAGCTCAACCAGAAGTGCTCCGCTGTCAAACACACTAAGATTAAGGGAGTTCCCAAGCTGGATGACGCCAATAGCGCAGGTACATCTTCCGCTCTTCATCCTCATCAGTCTTAGCTCTGGCCATGTGCATTGCCACTAAATATAATCCCATTTCAAGAACATTTGCCTGTCTAGTTGTCAGGTTTTTTTTTTATACTGAAGAGATCATCCCGGTTCTGTCTCATTTAGAGAACGTCCACAGCTTTCCTGAAGTGGATTTCATTTAGAAAAAACAATTGAACAGATTTCCTGTATTTGTTCCATTGTGGAAATATGCAGTTTAAAGCAGCAGTGTCTCCTGTTCTCCCACCCAGGTGGTAAGAACTCCTCCTCCTGCACCTTGATTCTGACTGAGGGAGACTCGGCCAAGACCCTGGCCGTGTCCGGGCTTGGTGTGGTGGGCAGAGACCACTACGGGGTCTTCCCTCTCAGGGGAAAACTTCTCAACGTCCGGGAGGCCACGCACAAACAGGTCAGACCCTCTTCAACAGCATGCATACCACCACACTAAATACACTATGGGCCATTTCGAAATCTACACCAATGCCCAGTTTGCGATGGTCAAAGGCATGGAGATTTGTCCCTCCTGTAGCAGAGAGAGTAAATGCATGTCTGTCCTCAGATCATGGAGAATGCAGAGATCAACAGCATCATCAAGATCCTCGGGCTTCAGTACAAGAAGAACTACAGCGACCCTGATTCGCTGAAGACCCTGCGCTATGGCCGGCTCATGATCATGACAGATCAGGTCTGCACCACCTCAGAGCTGTACACTTCTAACCTGGGGACTTGCATGGACATACTTAGGAAATCTAGGATTTGGCTGTTGTGTTCCTGGTAAGGAGCTTTGTACTGTCATTAACTGCCTTTAATTGTTGTCGTCATTTGAATGTGGCCAGGACCAGGATGGGTCTCACATCAAGGGACTTCTGATCAACTTCATCCACCACAACTGGCCCTCTTTGCTGCGCCACAACTTCCTTGAGGAGTTCATCACCCCCATCATCAAGGTAGGTGGTACAGTCTTATACTGGGGGCTGGGGTTCGACCAGTCTACTCTCACTTGTCTCATTTGTTTTACACACCCACATATCATAACATGAATCTATAGGCAAGTTATGGTAACAGGCACTACTAGAGTTTTTAATTGGCAATTTGTAAACACAATCCCCCCCCTTCCTTTCCCCAGGCCACTCACAAGAAGGAGGAGCTGTCCTTCTACAGCATCCCTGAGTTTGAGGAGTGGAAGGATGCCCAGTCTAACATCAAATCTTGGAAAGTCAAATACTACAAAGGTTTGTCTCGAACCCCTGTGTGGTAGTGAAGCTGAACATGTAAGCAGCTGTTTCATACCTGGTCTACTTATCTGAGCATAAATACGTTACTGTACAGTGAACCTGGGCCTTCATACTCACCCTGTGTGCCTTTACATTTCACGTGTGTGTGTGTGTGTGTACGTGCAGGTTTGGGTACCAGCACTTCGAAAGAGGCCAAGGAGTACTTCTCTGACATGCAGAGACACCGCATCCCTTTCAAGTACGCCGGGCCTCAAGACGATGAGGCTATTACCCTGGTAACAATCTTTAATATACAGGGGGAAAGACACCTTACATTTTACTTAAATGTTTTGAAAACTCGTGCTACTTTGTGGGTTTTGTATTGTTTGTCCACTATCTGATTTATTGACAGACAAATTTTCCTGACAAGGATTCTTGGGTTTATTTTCCATGATCATGAAAGCTGGTTTGCAGTAGTACATCCTCCATCTTGTTTTAAAACCTTCCTTTCCTTCCCCAGGCCTTTAGCAAGAAGAAGATTGAAGAGCGTAAAGAGTGGCTCACCAACTTCATGGTCAACCGACGCCAGCGCAAAGAACACAATCTACCTGAGGTACGACCCACCCATGACCTCCACTATTGTCACGTCACCCGAAAGTCCCTCAGTCACCCCAAATCACAATCAAATGTCATTATTTAGGACTGTGTACATTTTTTGTCTTTTTGCTGTCCCTCGTCATCAGGAATACCTGTATGGCAAGGCCACCAAGTGTCTGTCCTACAATGACTTTGTCATGAAGGAGCTGGTGCTCTTCTCAAACTCTGACAACGAGAGGTCCATCCCCTGTCTGGTTGACGGTGAGTGGGACACACAAAGCCACTGATCCCTCAAAAACAGGCTTTTGTTTCCCCCCCATGTCCTCTCGGGCAATGTTTGCACTTTCACAAGCTAGTACCGTTTATTATCTTTTTTCTTTGAAGGCAAATTGATCTGTATGTGCTATGAATTAATATGGAAATGTGTGTATGTGTCAGGTCTGAAGCCAGGCCAGAGGAAGGTGATGTTCTGCTGCCTGAAGAGGAACGACAAGCGGGAGGTAAAGGTCGCCCAGCTGGCTGGCTCTGTGGCTGAGATGTCAGCCTACCATCACGGAGAGGTGAGACTACCAGCCTGGATACCTCAGTGGTGACAGCCACACCCTTTCAATGAGACTAGGTCGTAGATTAACATACTGTAGCAACATCCCAGTCACACACGCAAAAAAAACAAACAAACATTTGATTCTTTCCCTCCATGTATCTCATGTCTTATGATCTCTCTCTCTTTCCCTGCTGTTAGATGTCCTTGATGATGACCATCATTGGTCTGGCCCAGAACTTTGTGGGCAGCAACAACCTGAACCTGCTGCAGCCCCTGGGCCAGTTTGGGACCCGTCTGCATGGGGGCAAGGACTCTGCCAGCCCTCGATACATCTTCACCATGCTCAGGTCAGTCACTGTGAGCACACACACACACATACAAGAAACATCCAGAGAAAATCTAGATATAGACTGTATAGCTATATGGAGTGACTATTATACACATACTGTTAATAGTTGACTTAACTACATGTCCTATTTTCTCACAGCTCTTTGACGCGTCTCCTCTTCCCCCCCGTCGACGACAACCTGCTCAAGTACAACTACGACGACAACCTCCGCGTGGAGCCCGAGTGGTACATGCCCATCATCCCCACCGTGCTGGTGAACGGCGTGGACGGGATCGGCACGGGCTGGGCCACTCGCATCCTCAACTACAACGTCCGGGAGATTGTCTGCAACATCCACCGCCTGATCGACGGGGAGGAGCCCCTGCCCATGGTCAGTCAGGTTGCCCGGTGACCCCGTGATCAGTGCTAGGGATTGGTTGTCGCTAAGAGGCGTGTTTTTGATTTCTGTTCCCAGATTCCCAGCTTCAAGGGCTTCAAAGGCACCATTGAACATCTGGCGACAAACCAGTATATGATTAGTGGAGAGGTGGCCATCATAGACTCCACCACCATCGAGATCTCTGAGCTGCCTGTGAAGACTTGGACACAGGTTAGTAGATCATCCATGTCTTTATAATATCTACTTCGCCTGTGTTGGCAACAAGGCTCCTTGTCACAGGTAGAAACATGTATTTTGTGCGTTTGTCGTTATCTGTGCCTTTCCCTGGCGGTGCTGGTAGACCTACAAGGAGAACGTTCTGGAGGCCATGTTGAACGGCACCGAGAAGGTGGCCCCCCTGATCACAGACTACAAGGAGTACCACACGGACACCACGGTGCGCTTCGTGGTCAAGATGACCGAGGAGAGGCTGAGGGAGGCGGAGGCAGCGGGCCTGCACAAGGTCTTCAAGCTGCAGAACCCCTTCACCTGTAACTCCATGGTAACCAGCCTACCCTGCACCTGCTGTTCTGCATCGTTCTCCACATGGTTTAGAGAAACCTGTCTCCATATAACATTATAACCATCATTTTATTTCTTAGATTGTTTAGTTCTTAGATTTAGTTAGACTATTGTACTTTTACTTAATTTAAGATCTGTATGTTTATTGTTTTCACCTTCCTGCCACAGTAAATTCCCTGTTTTTGTAAACCTACATGGCGAATAAACCAAATTCTGATTCTGAAGACGACAGCTAGTATTAAGCTAACACTAATTGGAACATTTCAAATGCCCCACTCCACCCACCCACCCCCACCCCTGACAGGTGTTGTTTGACCATGTGGGCAGTCTGAAGAAGTACGAGTCCGTGCAGGAGGTCCTGAAGGACTTCTTTGAGCTGAGGATGAAGTACTACGTTCTCCGGAAGGACTGGCTGCTCGGCATGCTGGGAGCCGAGGCCGCCAGGCTCACCAACCAGGCCCGCTTCATCCTGGAGAAGATCGAGGGCAAGCTGGTCATTGGTGAGTGCCCTCCCCAGGCACCAAGGGACAGATTGGGTTCAGTGGAAGCTGAAAGGGAATGTCTCAGGCTGTTCAATCCCATTTCTACTTGACTTAAACAAACCTTACCCTTTCCTCTCGCTCCAGAGAACAAACCAAAGAAGGAGCTGATCCGCATGCTGCAGCAGATGGGTTATGACTCAGACCCCGTCAAGGCCTGGAAGCAGGCCCAGGAGAAGGTGAGGAACGCTCGGCTGGTTTTCATTCGATTCCAGGCCTTGTTGACTGCTTGTAGACTTGGTACGGCAGTAGCATTTGACAGAAAGTATTTCGGGCTCAAGTAACCGTTGCCCCTCTTTTTCCCTGGCCTGTTAAAGCCGGAGGAGGAGAATTTGGAAGAGGAGGAGGAGGAGAAGGAGGACAACACCGGGCCAGATTACAACTACCTCCTGAACATGCCCATGTGGTACCTCACTAAGGAGAAAAAGGAGGAGCTGTGCAAGCAGAGAGACAGCAAGGTGTGGCCCTCTATCTCTCCATCTGGTCGGCCTTCCTAGCTAACTGTCTTCCTAATATCTCCTTAACTTCCTAATATATCCACACATTTATGTTCGCCATCAGTGCTGGCTTGGTTCAATCTGCTGTTTTTGTATTTGAGAGAGCTCATTTGGCTTCTTATGTCCTGTTTGTGTTTGGTTTTCTGTAGATAACTGAGCTAAACACCCTTAAGAAGAAGAACCCAGCTGACCTGTGGAAGGAGGATCTCACGCTCTTTACTGAGGAGCTGGAGGTGACACAGCCCCCCCACCACGACACAGCCCCCCCCCACCACGACACAGCCCCCCCACCACGACACAGCCCCCCCCCACCACGACACAGCCCCCCCTCCACGACACAGCCCCCCCTCCACGACACAGCCCCCCCCCCCCACCACGACACAGCCCCCCCCCCCCACCACGACACAGCCCCCCCTCCACGACACAGCCCCCCCTCCACGACACAGCCCAGCCTCCACGACACAGCCCCCCCCTTCCATGACACAGCCTTCCACGACACAGCCCCCCCTCCACGACACAGCCCCCCCTCCACCACACAGCCCCCTCCATGACACTACTCTAGTCATCGCTGATTTCATTTGTGTTTTGTCATGTTTATCTTCAGCGCGTGGAGGAGAGCGAGAAGGACACTGGCCCCGTGCTCCAAACTAAGGGCAAGACGGGCCGGGGTAAGGGCGTGAAGGTGAAGCAGGAGACTCTGCCCACACCACAGGGACGCCGGGTCATCCCACGCATCACCAGCGCCATGAAGGCTGACGCCAACAAGAAGGCCAAAGGGAAGAAGATCAAGGTCAGTCAGGCGGCCATTTTTAATGTCAGACAAACAGGGCTTTATCGTGATGCATAGTATTGGATGTTATGGTTCAAATGAATACAATATATGTAAATAAAACTAACGATATACAGTACCAGTCAAAAGTGACTTGGATCAGATTCTTTCAAAATACCCATGGGAATCAGTGGAAGAATAGTTTACTTAACCTGGGTTATTCATTTGGTTTTGAATGGGAAGACTTGAACGATCTTGCATGTCCTGTGTCTAGGAGGAGGTGGTGAGGCAGATGGAGTTCATGGACGAGGGAGAGGAGAATGGGGAGGAGGCCAGCCTGGCAGCACGGCTCACCAAGAAGCCCAGGGCTCCTGCCAAGGAGAAAGGTTAGGCCACATCTGGATTCTTCTGTCCTACAGAGCTATAACCACAGTCTCCTGACGGTTGATAAAAATGTTATACATGGTATTCATAATGACAATGCATGCTTCAAAACTGTCATAAAATATAGCTATATACAATATGAGTATAGCCAAAAACAAACATCCAATTTGCCTGTAGTCATGAAGTGGATCTTGTCTTGAAGCAACTGCACTCTGTGTTAATGTTAATATGGTCCTCTACCCAGCAGCCGCTAAGTCGGGTAAACAGACGACTCTGCAGTTCAAACCCATGGAGGGCAAGGTGAAGAAGAACCCCTGGTCTGATGACTCGGCCTCAGAGATGGAGGAGGAGGCAGGACAGGGGCCAGTCGTGGCTCCCAGGGAGAAGGTCGAGCGCAAAACCAAAAGTGAGTCTCACCATCTCGGACCAGATCAGTTGATTGAAACGCTATTTGCTTTGGCATTTTGGTACTATATCCTGCTTCACTAGAAAACCTCTGGTACACGGGACTTGTAAAATGGCAGACGAAGCCAGCTAATCCTTTCCTGACCAATTTCCTTCCCTCTCATTATTCTTAGTCTCGGATCACAAATAGCCTGATTACTGACCTTGTTGACTTTTCCTATTTCCTTGACCAGCTATTTTTATGCATTTCATTTTTAACTGTACTCATAGCGCAGACATAACCATTTACCTCTCAACTCCCCAAGGTGCGGTGAAGTACAGCCTGTCCAGCAGTGAGGATGAGTTTGACAGCGCCCCCAAGAAGAAGGCAGCTGCCATCAGTGATGATGACGGTGACAGTTTCGTCCCAGAGCCCAGTGCAGCCTTTGACAGTGACGTGGACTCCCCAGCCCCTCCCCTCAAAGCACCTAAACCAACGTGAGTCTCTCTACCACACCTGGTTCAAAGCAGACCTGAGCTTACCTGGCGCATGGGAATGAGGAGTGCCACCCGGAAAAAAAAGTGGTTCGGCATTAAATATCCCTTTTTATGTACACGTTTACTAGTAGTGCAAAAATGCAGTAACTTTATGATCTCTTTTACAGGAAGAAAGTGGTGAAGTCAACAGTCAAGGAAGCTGAAAGTAACTCCAACTGTAAGTTACTGGTCAAATGAACCCACATGACGTGGTTCGCTTGGTATTATCTTAGGAGACTAGTCTAGCTCATGATACTGCTCTGTGTTGTAGCTCAGTCAGATGAGGCCCTGGTGGTGTCCAAGCCTCCATCCAAGCCCAAGGCAGCTCCCAAGGCTAAAGAGGCTGCCCCAAAGAAGCCTGCAGCTGCTGCCAAGAAGACTGCTGCACCCAGGAAGAAGACCACAGGTACAACAACATCCTGCTCCAGTAACACAGTTACTTAGTTTGATGTGATCTGGCACATACCGTTTATGTTCTAGATGTTGTTTATCCAACTACAAAGGCATATTGTGTCTGTCTGTCTGTGGCTCGACATATCTTGAGAACCGGGCGCTGGATGACGTTGAAAGTCGTTCGGTGTGTTGCTTAGGACCCAAGCACATGCAGGGCCACGTGTACATTTGTTTGGATGAACGTTTCGCAAGAAATATACAAATGCGTTCCCCATGTTGAGCAGCACTAAGCGATGGAGCCACCAACAAGACACTGCTCTAGTGTGTACTCATCGCGTTTGGTGTTCATGGAGAAGTGACGCCAATGACTCCTCCTCATCCTGGCGTCTTGCTTGTCCCGTCTTCCTTTCAGGCGCGAAGCAACCGTCCATCCTGGATGCTCTTTCAAAGGCCAAGCCTGTGTCTAAAACTGCCACCAAGAAGGTCCCCTCTCTGGACACTAGTGACTCTGAGGAAGAGGCCAAGCCCCAGGCGGCTGCCCGGAAACGCAAACAGGACAGTGACAATTCTGACAGCAGCTCAGGTGACCTCATGTCTCGCCTCAAGGCCAAGAAGACCACCACGAGCAAGGTCAGTCAGGGAGACCATACAAATGTTTTTTAGTTTTAGACATTGATTCATATTCATATTTTAACTCATCTTCTAAAAAGATAGATCTAATCTCAGACAAACAAACAATATTTGTTTACTTGACTGCTAATAATATTGAATAATACTGTTTTCCTTCTTCAGAAAGCCAAGACGTGGGAGGATGAGGATAGCTTCCACGTTTCAGACATCGAAATTGCAAGTGTTGCACCCAGAAGTAAGCCAGCTCGTGCTAGGAAGCCAGCCACCTACAAACTGGAGTCTGATTCTGACGAAGAGTTTGGATTTTAGAGAGCTACTCTAATCTCAAACTGTGTCTTATGTGGTCAGTGTCTCCACAAGGAAGTTCTGTTTTAGTTTTTTCCTCGGTTTTAAATATAGTATTTTACATCTTGAAAACGACAGTCTGCTATTTACAAATAGATTCTCTACCATGTCATCCTGTTTCAGTGGAGATTTCTGACTAGTTTTATAAGGCTTACTAACTTCTCTTGCTTCTCATTTGTGTTGTCTTGTAAATATTTTATTGGATGTTGTGTTTGAAAAATAAAGTATGTTTGTCTAGCTCAAGTTCTGTCAAAGATTTTTATTTTATTACTGCTTTGTGTGTCAGAGTTTCAAGAAAGGAAGGTGTATTAACATTTAACTTTTTTGGCTAATTACATTATAGTTAATTAGTTACATGTAGCCTACTCGTCAAAGCACATAGGGGTTTGATCTCTAATGAGCTGTGTTTCTGGGAGCAGTTCACATTTATATATACAACTGTTGAATATAAGCTTAATGTGGGGAAGAGGAACTTTAGCTTCAAGAAAACTGACCTTAAATGTGATTGACACATGCTGAACATCGTGTTTTTTTTGTGGAACAAAATGCATACCCTTTTGTTGTATATTGTGATTAATTGCTAAACTTGCCAACTCCAGGTAATGATCTAGTCTAAGTTACAGTGAGATATCGTCATCAAACTGAGCTAGTGCCAAACTGCTGATAAGTATCAGTTGTAAAAGGATACACGTAATGACATGTCGCAACCACACCCTTTGTGAAGACATTATATTCAATTTCGGCTGACTAAGTTTGTAGACTAACATGGAATATTTGTAATTATTTTCTGCAAGCAAAACTAATTATCTGACCCTGCCAACCTACATACAATGCACCTATGATTCTTTTAGTTACTTGTGTGTTGATGTTCACATGGGTGTTCCAATGTGAGCTTTTCCTGATTGTCTGATTGGAGTTATGACTTACAGACAGAACCTTCCTGTCATTAGGGAAGCTCTTTCAAGTACCTCATCAAGAACATGCCAGCTAGAATAAACAGGACTTCTGTCTGGGACTTTGATAGCCCCGATTAGGACATGGTAGGAAATTCCTTGCTGTTGCCACCCTAGACCCACCAAGACCAGTCTCTAAACACCGCCAGAGTGAGTGCACAGGCACGCATGGACACTCGGACGAGCTGATGACCCATTTCTTGTGCCTGAAGAAATCTTGGTGTTGGAGGCAAAAAAACGAATGGATTTACTGTCAGCAGTGTCTACCTCAGAAGTGTTGGAATCAGAAAATTTGGAATGTAAAAAGATTCTTGGCTGAGTTACGACTAGATAAACCAGCTCCACTGCTTCAGCAGGCATCGACATGCCTTGTTGGCTGAGAGGTAGCTCTGGTTAGGTAATTACTTTAGTAGGTTATGTGCCATGTTGTATATCGATGTGTGTGTTGTAACCATGCCTTGTTGATCGGTAATGGTCAAAGCTTTGTGGTTTTCTGTCACTGAAGAACATAGATGGAAAAGAGGCAGTTGTTATTTAATGGCCTAGGGGTACTTAGAGTTACATGGATTTGGATGACCATTCCCGTATTCACAAGTATGTAATCATTAATGGACAAGGTTATGAATAGTTAGATCTCTAGCATTTTTATGTTATGTTTATGTTTCTTGGGGATAAAACGATTCAGAAAGTTGAAATGGACTAAGAGAAGGAACTTCTTGCAAAACAGACAGACGGCCTTGAGTTTCCTGACCCCAGAGGTGATCCAAGATACTCACGCCATGGGTGAGTGGGGCTTTCTCGGGGGCCTCTTTGACGCCCTCCAGGCTCACTCTCCCATGCTGGGGCGCTTCTGGCTCCTGCTCATGCTGGTGTTTCGTATGCTCATCCTGGGCACCGTCGCCAGCGACCTATTCGAGGACGAACAGGCTGAGTTTGCCTGTAACACCCTTCAGCCGGGCTGCAAGCAAGTCTGTTACGACATGGCCTTCCCCATCTCCCAGTACCGCTTCTGGGTCTTCCACATAGTTCTCATCTCCACACCTTCGCTCCTCTTCCTCATGTACGCCATGCACCACCACAACAAGAGGACCAGCAGCCCTCACCCCACCGGGCAGAACAGCAGCACCCAGGAGGAGGATCTCCACCTGAGGAGGCTCTACATCATCAACGTGGCCTTCCGCATGGTGGCAGAGCTGGGGATGCTGTTGGGCCAGTGGTACCTCTACGGCTTCACGGTGGAGGCCCAGTTCCCCTGCAGCCGTTTCCCCTGCCCCTACACCGTGGACTGCTTCACTTCACGTCCCGCCGAGAAGACCATCTTCCTCTGCTTCTACTTTGTCATCGGAGTCGTTTCGGCCGTTTCCAGCCTTGCCGAGCTGATCTACGCCTCGGTAAAGTGGTTCTGTCCCACCACGCAGTTACAGAAGCGGGACTGCCACTGTCAGAACGGCCCAAACCTGAAACAGGAAGGGGTGGAGATGGAGGAGAAACCGAGAATGAGGACGATGTCCGAGGGAGGGCGTAGCAGCAGCTCCAGGAAGATCGGACACAAGAGCCCACGATACCAGAACAGTAAGGTGCTCTCAGTGTGAAAGGTCACAGTGCTCCCATCAACCCTGATATTGATAGACAGTAGTGCTACACAGTACTGCTGCAGCATTCTGGGACTGTTTTTTACACTGAGAAAACAGGGGGAACACATTTCCCTGGAGGCCTGAGGAAAGTGGTTCCCCCCTGGATATTACAGTCTGGATATTTATAAAGCAAAACACTGATTCTGGTGATGTAAGTTACTGTGATCGATATGTATAAAAAGTTTAATCTATACATCAGTCTTTTACACTGAGAACACAGGGGGAACAGATTTCCCTGGAGGTCCGAGGAAAGTGGTCCCCCCCCTGTATATTACAGTCTGGACATTTATAAAGCAATACAGTGATGCTGGTGATGTATGTTACTGTGATCATTATGTAACAAGTTGGATAACAGAAATAAAACACAATTTTTTTTGCCTCAATTTCTTTGCCTCAAATCTTTTAGCCAAATTTTTTTTTTTTTGTGGCTCAAATCTTTTTGCTTCCATAGTATTTTGACTTGCCAGTTAACCCTTATGTTATCTTCGGGTCATTCTGACCCATCAGTCATTGTGACCCACCGTCGTATTGCGACAGATTTACCGCATACAAAGACAAAGTGAAGCATTTTCTTTTAACCGTTGGGCTGTCTCAGACCCCCCACATTGCAAAGGTTAAAAGAAAATTATTTTAATTTGTTTTTGTATTGGGTAAAATTGGGTAAACACAACGATGGTTCGTTATGAACCTTTGGGTCATGTGACCCGAAGGCAGCACGAGGGTTAATGCACCCCCTGCTAACTCTGACTAGGAAAGTCCCACATGCATGAAACGTACTCTGGTTACTCATACTAGTCCCCTCAATGTACAGTAAGAATCATGTGATGCTGAGATATACAGAACAGAAATTACACGGGGGGTGCAGTTCTGGGCAGGGCTGTATTGTGTCTTGCCAGGAAATGCATCAGCGTCAGTAACCTCAAACCTTTTTGGCTCAAATTTTTTTAGATCTGAATTTCACCATTCGAATTTCAGCAGCCTGAATATTATTCTATTTCAATTTCTTTTATTATTTTTTTTACATTGAAATAAATTAATATTTCAGTTTTAAAGAGGTGAATTCCAAACCAACAAATTTGGTGGGGTTTGAATTTCAAAATATTAAGTATTCAATGCCTTTTAAAATTCAAAACATAATGTCACTGATTTGCTTCCATATATGACACTTTTATGCATACTTCTCACTATGACCATTCTTTCCACAGGGTGGCATCCCTCCACCATTTATTCAATACAAAGGCTCAAAAATGTAAAACCCAGGTTCTCTCACTGGTTGATATATTAGATGCATTAATGCATATATGAAGCATACATGCAGGCCTACTTGTATTTAAATACCCACTGCCCGTGATACTTAATGGTTACAGCTTGTCTCATCTTTTATCAGGATTTGCCTTGTTGAGCAATAGCATTATCATAGCCAAGTCTTCTAGCTTCTCATAAACCTGGCAACATTACTGTTGGTTGGCCTTATAGTATGGTGTATTTACAATATTACAACACTTACAACATAGCACTTTACAACATAATCATGATTTAAAAAAAATACTGTTTTGTAGATTAAGTATTCTAGTAACGTAGAATTTTGTATTTGTTCATAGTTGTTATCTTAAGCTTTTGGTTGTATAATAATCAAGCTGTTTCATGTAATATAAAAAACTACATTGCTTAGATTTATCCAGTGGACTGGTTAAATTGCATTGAATAAGTTGCACTGGTCTGCATTCTAGTGTCATGTAAAATGATACTGGGTTTTTTCTCACATCGTTCAAGTAAACACATGCAGTCCTTCAAAGTTTCTCTGTCTCGTAAGTATTTCTGCTTCCAACACCCCTCCTTCCTTTTCTTCCCCTCTACACCTCTCCCCTCCCCTCTTCTTCCTGTTCCCTGGACGCAGCATATATGCAGATTGCAAGGCGGCGGCTGGTCTTTGATGTGCATGGAACAGAATTATAGATGTCTTTTATATAACCACTCCCTCGCTGGAGAGAGAGTAGAGGAAAGATGCGGATTATCCGTCCAAACTTTTTCTCTGTTCATCTCTCTCTCCTTCTTTCTATAACTCTATCTCTCTCTCTCCCATCTCTCTCAGTTTGGAATCCTCAGAGACTCCTATGTTGGTGCGGTGTGTGTGTGTGTAACTGAATGTAGGTCATCTGTTCTGTGTAGTTTTTTACACAAATTGAAGGGAAGTAGAGGAGAGAGTGAACATATCTCCCTTCCTCCCTTGGTCTCTTGGCCCCTGGACAGACACCTCAGGGCCCATTCCATCACACCTGTGTCGCTGTTCTCTCTCCAAGGCCCTAGGCATTCTGACTGACAGTTGCCACTGTTTAACATCCATCTCCCAGCTCTGCATGTGTCTCATGTTTTGTCATGTCTTGCTTCAGTGTTAGTTGGCAAGGTCATCCTTTTAAGTGCAAAGTATACACAGTGCCCTCACAACAGGATGCAAAGGAGTCAGGTGGCTGAGCGGTTAGGGAATCGGCCTAGTAATCTGAAGGTTGCTAGCTCGATTCCCGGCCGTGCCAAATGACATCTTCTTTGGGCAAGGCACTTCACCCTACTTGCCTCGGGAGAATGTCCATGTACTTACTGTAAGTCGCTCTGGATAAGAGTGTCTGCTAAATGACTAAATGTAATGTAAATGTAACAACAGGATTCAAAGGACATTTTCAGTCTTGTTTAACTTCACCTTCCACTGTTGTAAAAAGGGCCTTAATAGGACCCTGGCTTTGCTTCAAAAGTATGTCCTGTACTTTCTTTAGGCCATATTCTTCTGTATGCTTTGGAAATGGAAGGATTCATTTGTTATTATTCCTCAGCTAAATCAAATCAGTTAACAGAACACAGTCCAAACACTGTTTAACAGACCTTTTCTTCTAAATGTATACATAAATAGCTTGTAAAACATGCAAAGAACATTATGGTGGATTGGACTTTGATGGCACAGAAAACCACATGTACATCAAAATCACCCAACTTTAACTTGGTTCATATGTATGTTACTCGCGTATATTCTGTGGAGGGGCGGTGCATTGCAGGTGCTGAATGTGACCTCAGCAACATTTTCAGAGCCTACTGTGGCCTCAGCCTTTCTGCCTGACCTTCCTGACCCTGTCCAGTCACACAGGCAGCCAGCGAGCAACACAGCCCAGGGCGGCTCGGCCCGGCTCAGTGGCGCTCAGTGAGGCGTAGCCCCTGGTCCATGGCGTCACCGAAGGGTACGGGTCACTGCACATCACACCTCTCCACTGCATCCCCTCCCTCCCTCCCGTGTTCCATCCCGTCCCCTCCATCCCTCGCTTCCCACCCAAGGTCTTTGTGTAGTAAATGTTGCATCGTCACTTAGCTTCCTCTGGCAACTTCCCTTGTTTACTTTCAGCCCATTTTTCTCTCCTCCGCTCTTTTCCCAGCCGGAGGGATGAGCTGTGTGAATGTGGCGTCAGCCTGCCCCGGCTCCACTCGCTAACTCACGCTTCTCAGACAAGATGTCGTGTCAAGCCTTTTGGCTCCGCTACAAAGCCATGCTGTGTACATTGACTAGGAGCAGGCCTGACTTCCAAACACAAAAGCACTGCCATCTTCAATGATGTGACTGTCCCTGTGAGAGATTGGGCCTGGCCACAAGGGTTGTCATCTGGAGCCTTTGTGCGCCGTATAATGCGTTTGGTGTAGATTGTTGTTGTTCACTTTTAGCATCATGCAGTCAGTATGTGGATTTGTTCTGGTCCGATTCTCCCTTTGGCCAGATATTTTCTCTCATTATCTACTCTGTGTTTACTGTAAAGCCATGTGAACGAAGGGTAATGAACCACAAGTTTTCCCATAGGATGCAGAAAATGTAACTTGGGAGTTTGAAATTGTGTACACTGTCACTGGTTTCTGTCAAGTTGCCTCTTGCAATCCTTTAGACGTCCTTGCTAGTACACATGGGAGCATCTCTCTGTGTGTGTGTGTGTGTGCACTGAATGTGTGAGTGTTTGTGTGTTTTCAGATGTGCATTCAAGTGTCCTTGTGTGTTGGTGCGTGTGCACGCGGCGAGCCCAGTGTGCAGAGCTGTCCAGTGCGGTGTGCTCAGCGGTCGCGCTGGGCTGCACGCTAACGCGATGTGACAGGGCAGAAATACCAGCACAGCCGCTCTCGCCCACCCACCGTTCTCCTCGCCGCCGCGCCCACCTCCCATTGGTTGCCTTCCTCTATCACTCCACATCTTCTGCTCGGAGACAGAACCATAACCACCCCCCTTCCACCACCACCACAGTCCTCCACCCCACCAAATCTTACCCTATCCTCCCTCTTTGCCTGCCCAAGTTCACCTTAGAGTATACTGTGCATTGCAATCCCCATATAGATCCATACTTAGCTCTCATTCTCTCAGATCATTCTTGTTTATTTACTTGTTTTTGTTCTGGCTGGCTGGGTGGGTTTACACTGAGTGGAGGTGACAGGGAGATGAAGGTAAAAGTCATTTGACATTAGAGGTTGTCACAATTTGACCTCTGACCACTGTCCTTGACAGCAAGCAGTTCTACTGTGACGTGACATGGAAGGTAAATTATCAACATGGACCAAAAATACCAGACAGCTTTCCTGCGCGCATTAAAAGTGACGAGCCAAGATATTTAAGTCCTGGAACAATAGCATGACTGGAGTATATTATTTCACGTGAAAAACAAAGTGCAGAGATACAAACATGTGTCATAGGTTAAAATAGAAGTCATATCCAATAAAATGTATTGGTGATTATCTGAAATCACATGAATCCAGATTGGTCAGCATTGGCCGCAACTAACAAGCGCTGCAGAACACTTCAGAAGCAAACTGAAGGGGGATGAATAGGTCAGCCTGGCCTGGTACCTAATATAACCAGAAGATGTGCTGGTAAAGGGTAGGATCCCTCTAGCAGCGTTGCAGGAGGCAGTCCCGCTCTCTTGACCTTTCCATTAAATGACCCACTGTATGCTCCGCCATATTCCCCTCTCCTATATTCCTTTTTTCTTCCTTCTTTGCTTCACCATCTCACACTCTGTCCCATCGCTCTGTAGCTCAGTATGTTCCCTCTTTATCTTCCCCCCCACCCTCTCCTCCTCTCAGTCTTTCACCCCCCCCCCCCCTCGTCACCCCCCTCTCTCCGTCTCTCCCCCTTCATCCGTCTCTCTGTTCTGGTTCTCTCTGTCCTGGGGGAAAGTGCTACATGCAGAAGTGGTGTGGATCACTAAGCTTCAAGAGGTCTTCGCTAAAGCATTATATTTTTCTATATTACGTTGTTTTTTCAAGTGCAATGTGCGATTCAAGGACCTGATAGGATGTGGCTCATGGGTATAGACCATGTTGAAAGATTCATTATGCATTTTTATACAACATAACGTTGATTTTTCCCCCCATTTGTTTCACATAGATCAACCGTTTTATTGTAGTTTGGTTTTCTTTCACATTAAATTATTTTGTACTCATGAAATTGAATGTAGGAAATCTTTATGATCTGTTTAATCTGACCAGTACCTTGATGTTTGCTTGGGTAAAGCTTAAGTGTAAAGTGTCCCAGTTGTTGACCCTGGCTAGCTCACAGTACAGTGACATAGCTGCTTCTTAATGCCACCGTTTCTTTGCAATCTACTTTCTTATTACAGCTACTTAATATGAGGATGTTTTAAGATGACATACTGTTTGCTGTCTGAATTCTGAAATATATTCAAACCTAACTCAATAGAGTACCTAGAAAACAGTAGACCAGTGTATGACAGGACCAGATGTTTTCATTTTTGCTCTGGTCCAGCCCGTTCGACCTACTGTGAACTTAAGAGAATGAGGGAAAGACCCTGTGTTGGCTGGTCTCCAGACCAGTGACCCTGCTCCAGGCCTGGTAGGCTCATAGGACTCCTCCTCACACCCACCCCTGCACCCTCCATTAAACAATGTCATGAGTGCACTGCTTAACTGGACGTGTAAGAGACTATTTACTGGCTGAGGGCAACTCAGATAAATCAGGAAGCATGTGAAGTACAAAATCATCCTGGAGCATCATGGGAAGAAAGCTGAGTGGAATTAAGAACATCAGATATGCAGTCAAGGTTGGAGAAGAGGAAGGTCTCTGGCAGACCCACCCTTTGCATACAGATTACTAAACAGACATGATGCACTAGACGATTGTTACTGTATGTTACTTTTATGCATACAGGGGATGTATGATGCAACTCTTTTTGTAGCATGGAGTAAGATAATCCTGTACCATTTTGTTAACCTGCTCACAACTTTGCAGAAGGACTCTGGATGTCAACCATTAGGTGGCGTCATTGACTTCGCTGTTGCTAGGTCATGCCCTGTTTCTCCTTTAAGGGGGCTTGAGGCTTCTACAAAGACTTCAGACTGTATGGCTTGGAGTTGAAAGTAAAGCAGGCCAAAAACGAACATGGAATGTGAGTTTGTATATGTTCGAGAGAGAGAGGCTGTCCAGGTGTACGGCTACACATGCATAGAGGTTGTTCATACTTATAAAACATTCAAAGAGTTCATGGCACATGCAGATGACAAGCAAGGAATGGATGTCTTGTCATATTGTTGTGCATGTGCGTGTGTGTGTGTGTGTGTGTGTGTGTGCATGTGTGTGTGTGTGTGTGTTTGTGTGTGACACGTTGTCCCCTAGGCCCCCTCTCAGGGTAACCTTTAGTGTGTGTTCCCGCCTGGCTGTCAGCGACCTGCACTGAGTCATGCGGAGTGCCTCTGCCCTTTTCCCAGGGATCTCTGGGAAATCTGATGTGACATAAGGGCTGAGCAGGGAAAGGGAGGGGCCAGGCTGGGCAGGGTCCTATGGGATCACTCTGAAAACAGGCCAGACAGACAGTATTGACTCATATTGACCACACTATTGAGTCAAATATTACTGTCACTCACATATAGAATATTCCGTTTTTGTACATATATGGACAATATGTAGTCTACAGTGTACGTGTTGAATATAGCAACAGCATGGGTCGATGTCTAGGAGCTGATGTGTGGAAGTGTTCAACTGTGCCTCTGTGGAACAGCTGGCCGGCGTCAGACAGACACATCCCCCCCCCCACACCCCACCTCGAAACAACGCCGCTGCAAGAAGCACCACCCAAATTAAATGGGGGAGGCATTTGAGTGTTGCACGCAGATGAGAATGAGAGAGAAAAAGTGAAATCTATTAGTCTGACAGGCCTCCTAGAAAGCCAGACAGACCTCCTGGGAACCACTGGGAGTGCTTAACGGGGGAAAAAATAGGGCGAGGGCCAGGCAATCTCAGAGAGAGGGAAATGTAGAGAGAGAGAGAGAGACAGAGAGAGAGAGAGAGAGAGAGAGAGAGAGAGAGAGAGAGAGAGAGAGAGAGAGAGAGAGAGAGAGAGAGAGAAGGAGAGAGAGAGACGGAGGAAAGAGAGAATATAAGGACAGAAAGTGAGAAGAGAGAGAAACAGAGAGAGAGAGATGGCCACTCAAGCCAACCAGGTGGGAGGAAATGGCATGGCTGAATGAGGGAGGTTGTGTGTGCTGGTTCCCTCTCTCATTTCGAAGGCTACAGGAATAAGTGTGTTCCATCTGTATGTCAGCTCCCATCGCTCAGACAGGAGCAGCAGACAGGTCCTCACTGGAGAGCCTCCAAGGCTGACCGGAGGTGACAGAGCAGCACGGACCTGCAAGAAACAAGAGGTTACTCTGTCAAGGAACGAGGGAGGGATGAAATGGGGGAAGTACCAGAGAGGGGGGGGTGAGGGGGGGGGTATAGTCAGTGTGGACGGTGGAGAAGAGGCAGGGAGAAGGACATCGCAGTCTTTTGTTTCCATATTTTCTTATTTATTTCGTTCTCTCAGACTTTTTATTCCCTTTTTTTTTTGCTTCTCTATCATTTTCTTGCTCTCTTTTTTTCTCTCTCTGTCTGTCTCTCAATCTGTCTCTCTCTCTCTCACACACACACACACACACACACAAACACACACATTTCTATTTCTTCTAGAGCAATGACCCCACCCAGCTCAGCTGTACTCTGACACCCCAGTCTTGCTGTGCTCCCCAGACGAGGCCCACTCCAGACCCTGGCTAAGTCAGGCGCTCCGGCCCAGACCCAGGTCATGTGATCACGACCTGCTATGTTTAACAAGGCTGCAGTGCAGCAGGGGCCTCTGCGAAGGGCTGCGTTCAATAGCAGCAGGAAATCAAATGTTGGGCTGAAGGGGTGGGGCTCCATGCAATATATCAGAGGATATCCAGTAGTGTTGCTTTGCCTCTTGAATTTCCACAGTCTGAGTTACAAAAGGCAGATGCCTGCAGACTGATTTCCCTCGCTGAACATGAGATTTGATCTAAACTCTCATTGACTGACTGGATTGAGCTCTTGTCTTATCTGTCTTTCCCTTGCTCCCAGCATTAAATCAGTGCAATCTGAAACTCCTGAACTCCTCCTCTTCCCTCATCCTCAAATGAGCTGACCTTCGCTATCATTCAGCTCTCTGGAGCAGTAATTCCTCTCCATCTTTTTTCTTTCTGCAGCCATAACCTATGCCTGTGCACATCCAACATGGGATCCTGTTGCTGCCCCCCCCCCCCCCCACCCCCTCAACACACAAACACACACACATCTGTGTCATTCCTGAGAGATTTTGGCCCATTAAATGAGTGAAGCCCGGTCCGGTGCAGCAGTCCCTCAGATCGCTCCCTCCCCTCTTCTTTGTTCACTCAAATCAGAAACAGCTGCAGTCTTCCACAGTTGTAAGTCACTCACTCAGTGGAAATTTAAAAGCTATTAACCTAACCCCTCATTGGTACCCCTCCTTCTACACCAGCAGTGTGTGTGTGTGTGTGTGTGTGTTGAGAGTTGAAACCCTGCATGTTGTTGTCAAGGTATTCGTTGACACAATTCCCTTCAAAGTACCTCACCAGCAACTTTGGAAAAGGTTTTCAACAAGTTCTTGTGTATTTCTAGGGAAAACATTTAGGAAGAAATATTGACATTATGGAAATAGTACACTGTGTGCAAAGTATAGACCCACAGTGGAACACAACGTGAAGTTGCATGAGTTGCCAGGGTCAAATGAGTTTATGCTGACTTTGAACATGTAAAAATAAAAACGACTTGTAGTAAAATGGCTTTGTCGTCCACATTCTGGCCTTACCAGTCGTTGTACCAAAAACAATAAACCCAACGCATGAATAGAGAGAGAAACAAAAGGGACGTTTGGGCGACAACGATTATGTTCCAACACACAGAAAAGTAATGCCCTCTTCTGTCCGTTATTTTCTCCTGTCTCCTCCTCTTCCTCCCCCTTCTGCCCTCCCTGTGCTATCTCCTGTGGAGATCTCTCATTTCCTGCAAGCCCAATGTTGATTTCATAGTGGAGCTCAGGGCTTACAGTGGGAGTCTATGAGACTGGGGTGGGATGGAGAGAGGGAGAGAAGGAGAGAGGGAGGGGTGGGGTAACGGGGGGTTTTGAGCCCGATCCAAACACAACCTCGACCTTCTTGGCGAAATTCAACCCCAAACTAGAAGGCAACGGTGATATTTTTACTTTCTTTAAAAATGGATGGTGTGTAAGTGTTTAGCCATGATAAATAATTCAAAAATTATTCTGTATAAAAAGTGAGGCTTTTTGCCATTCAATTTGTCACACATTTGGGTGCATTAAGGACCGTAATTGGAAGAGCAATATACATTGGTTATTAAACAAAAGTATCTCCTCTGCTGTAAACTACAACACTTGTGATATCAACAGTCCATGCATGTTGTTCTAACAGTGACTCACACAGAGAGAGGATATCTGCCAGCACTTTATTTCCTTTCTATCACCAGCATCGATGAAACTTTAGCATCTGAGGCATCCAGCTTTCATTTCCCCTTTTTTTAAACCACCAATGTATCTGTCACCACAACAAGTTCTGCAAACTTGTCAATTCCTCCTCCTCCTCCTTCCCTCTCCACTCCTCTATACCACCCAGCACGCCTAAGGAATTGTGTTTTAGTGTAACCCAACTGAATGACATCCTGGTTAAGCTAATACATGGCTTTCTATTATATTAAAAAAATGCCTGTGGTATTTTAAAATGCTTTATATTTGATTGTATCAGTGTACACTATATTGCCTTTGTAAACTCTCAGTTTAAATGTTAGGTTTCTATGATCTGTTTTTTCTGTTTGGTTTTAGTGAGTGTCATGTTAAACTGTTTTAGGCTAGTGAGAAACCTTGGAGGTTCTGTCACACTCACACACAAATTCATGCAGACTGCATATCACACACTCACACACACTTCACTCAACACTGGCCCATTTCCGGTCCCTGTGATGTAGGCAGGGCCTCCGGTACACACGCACACTATATATATGATAAACACGACACACACTACCCACGCACACACTACCCACACACACACTACACACACACACTACCCACACACACACTACACACAGAGCCACCGCAGTAGCCTTGCGTGTCTGGGGCTTCACACATCTCTATTCTGAAGTTGATCAAGGCATGAAGGAGCCCACACCCACAGTAATGTGACAAGTTTACACCATAGTGAACTGTGTGTGTGTGTGACAGTCAAACTTCACACATCCTGTCCATCCTACTATGAATTAACGTAACACACATAGCACATTAAGACATGCATCGAATGATCCTGTTTGACATTTAGTTGCATAGACCTTTGAATATGACTCAAATTTCAAACTTTATTACTTGGCATGGGTATAAAAATATATTTACTCAAAACTAAAAGGATTGTCATACAAATGACAAATTATCATCCTTGGTTTTATTCAGTGTAAGTAGCCCCATATAGTCTGTATTTGACACCACAGGTGTTCAATTCTTTGAAATGACAACATTGAGAAAAGCTATTTTGTATTTCTGCATTACACAAAGGCTAACTCCACTCCTGTGATTTTGGACACAAAGATGTGCTCGTGTAAGGGTGTAGTTCACTACTGCAGAACAATGGCTGAAGTATGACGTCTCATTCAACGGTCTTGCCAAAAGGAGGTTAGGCGGTTTGACTCTCAACATTGGTCTTGCGTTCACATTTAGCATTCAGCTGGTTCTCACAGGTGAATAACAGCAAGCCTTTGGCTGTAGAACCAAAATAAGAGAACCATCTATCATCCTCATGATCCTGTGCACCTGTGTTTGAGGTTGATGTTGAAACAGGAGTCCTTTGCTGATGTGTCACTGCCGAGGTGGCTAATTGAGCTGTAACCAGGGCAGGCCTTTGAAAGCCACTCGATGCCAAGGTGGGGGTTTCTGAGGGCATGGACCCAATAAAAGGCCCTTTATACCCCAATAGTGTGTCCAATCACTAGGCCCCCCGGCATTCACTCTCAAATACTGATGGTGCTTACCCTCACACTAATTAGGAGAGTCCACTTAACCTGCAGGTTTGAATGCACTTGAAGCAAATAGAGGGCTGATTATTGTGCTACTAGTGATTGACACAAAATTGCTAGTTTGCTAGTTGCTAGGAAAAATGTCACTAGTTAACAAAGTTTTGTCAATAGAGAGGGAAATGGAGGTAACTTTTCTGAAAAATGTCTGTGCCGTGTATTCTGGTTCATGACTTATTTTGGAATCCTTTTGACAAAAGAATGTAATATATCTGACTGTATGTTTGTACATACTTGCATGGACATCTGTTTGTGTGTGTGTGCTTGTATGTTTGTGTGCGTGTGTGTGCATGTGTGTATGTGTGTGTCATAAATCAGTAGTGGGAGTGGACAGCTCTGAAAACAGACATGACTGGAATGATCCTAGAGGAGTAGGAGAAGGAGGAGGAGGAGGAGGAGAAAGAGGAGGAGGAGGAGGTAGAAGAGGAGGGAAAGATTCTCTGGCTGTGAGGGATCAGTTGCAGGATTGTAAACACCCCCTCACCACCACCACCACCACTACACCAAACTGGCTCTTTTGAAATGGTTGAGCCATGGGTGTGCCCCCCCCCCCCTCCTTTCCTCTTCATGTTTCCTGTTGGGCTGGCTAGACTCCTTTGACAGATTTACAACTTTGGGGTCAAAGTTTTCCGACAGCAGCAAATAAATCTTACACCACCCCCTCCCTGCTGCTCCCCCACCTGATAAAAAGACACACTCGCCTGGCCCCCTGCATCCTTTCATGTCTAATGCACAACTGGCCCTTGGAGAAAAGAGCCTGTGTGTTGTTGTTTTATGTGTGTGTGTGTGTGTGTATGTGTATGTGTGAGACAGAAAGAAAGAGTGAGAAAGGGAAGCAAAAAATGGAAAGAGAAAGATAGAGAGAGACAGGGTAAGTGCCTTGTAGTTCTGTGGTTAGGAGAAAAAAAATGCTGGACATTGTTCTTGAACCATAAAGACAGACGGTTCATGTTTCAATCGTTTTCGGGGGTTGATGATTTTTTCACTCCATCTCCCATCTGATTTTTATGTTTTGGTCTCAGCATGATATTCGCTTCTCTCCTCCCCCTGGATGGATAAGAAGAGTGGGACTATGCTTCATTCCAACAGCATGCCATCATCAGTCTCTTCCTCCGTCTCTCCTCCTCCTTCCCTCCCTCTGCCCTCCCTGAAACATCTCTCAACCTAACATTTGTTTCTTTTTATCCACGCGTTGCTCCCTTTATCACAGTATCTGTGTTGAGCATCGATTGCATGACTGGGGGAGATGGGGGAGGGGGTATTGAAGTCCTGTCACTGACAGACTGGAACCATGCATCTCATGATCTCGGCTTATCAGCACCCCGGAATTGGGCTCTCATCAGAGTTACGGCAACCAAACCACAGCTTTTTGTAAAAACTCAATAGCAGTTACTGTTGATGTCTTCACGATAATGACTTCCTAATGTTTTTCACCACTGGAAAGTCTGACTGAGATCCTGGATTTGATTGCTTTCCCCAAACTATCACAGCTGTAATATCTGCTGTAATATTTGATATTTTCTACCGTTAGTACATTTCTGTTTACATTTCTGTTTTTACCTCAAAAACGTCCATCACTCATCTGGCTCTATCACTGGTCAACACTGAGGTCCACATCATTATGTGAACTCAATACCTCCCAATGTGCTGTGTGTAGTTAGTATTCTACTGTGCAGGGCAGGGTTTTGAGACCTTACATGGGCCTTGACCTGCTTATGTACACTGTGGAAATGTATCCTGCCCACTATCTCAACCCAGTAAGCCCTTTTTATTCCATATGCTGCTTTATTGAGTTAGGTGAGAAGATTTAATATTGTAGCTCTCTGGCTCCAGCATCTCTCTGCATTCAGACTCCGACTCCAGAAAGAGTTTGACTTAATGTAACCAATTGAAGCACTGTAGTTTCGGATTCTCTTTAAAGCGTTCATGTATGTGGAAGCTCACATTCTGGCACTGCACAGTGTGCTGTGGTGGAACTGTGACTCAGACACACACAAACACACACTACACACACACCAACGAAGACACACGTGTGTTGTGGTATCATTACAACAATATTTTGTTTCTGTACATTCAGCATATTTTTGTTAAATGACAGTACTTTGTCCAAAACTTCTAAAGGAAGAGTAGAAGGGTGACAGAAGGAAGTGGGGAGTAAAGAAGGACAGAGAGGATGAGGTCAAAGGTGTGGAATCAACCCTCAGACATTTCCTGGGGAGGTCTTATCTAGCCCAGAGACGCCGTTCCACTGGAGCGAGATATTGGCATGAACAGATCAGGGGTGTGCGGATTTAGCGGATTAACGAGTGATCAAACATGTTGTCCTCCCTCCCTTCCTCACTCCATCCTTCAATCCTTCCATCCCTTGTTCCCTCACTTTCATAATCTACATGCTGACATCCCCTCATCCAACCTTTTGGATGATATGTTCATCTTTGTGTAATTGGATTGCAAGAGTTATCCACAGTCTGGACAATCCTTCCCCCCCTGTTCTCTTCCTCCTGGCCCGCCTCTTGTTCAGTGCTGCAGGAGGGGGGGGGGGAGGGGGGCCTCTCCACCCGCCTGGTCGGGTCTGTTTTGGTCGCTCTCTTCCCAGTGTCACTCCACTGGTCTCCTGTTGGACGTAACACCAGACGACAGCCTGGCTTCATGCACCAGCGAGTCTGTGTCCTGAAAAACGAGAGAGAGAGAGAGAGAGACAGACAGAGAGAGAGAGAGAGACATACAGAGAGAGACAGAGAGAGAGAGAGAGAGAGAGAGAGAGAGAGAGAGAGAGAGAGAGAGAGAGAGAGAGAGAGAGAGAGAGAGAGAGAGAGAGAGAGAGAGAGAGAGAGAGAGAGAGGGGGGGGGGGGGGGGGGTGGGCGTAGCGGTTGTATGGGTGTGGGTGGGGAGGGTGGGTTTAAGGGATAATGAGTTGTCTTGGTGGAGAAATAAGAGGAGTTGGAGCAGGGAGAGAGGATAAACTCCTGAGAATGGAAAATAACTGTTTTCGAAGCCCCACTATGTAAGGGATTCCGTGACCTTTGAGAACAAAGTTTGAAGTTGACTTGCTTGATTTGCTCCTGCAGCCTACTGCCGCACTATTGAGTGCATCATGTATTCCTGAAACTAGGTCAGTGTCTAAAAATCCAAATTCATCTTCCCTCCTATGATTTCCTGCAGGAGTGGCCCAGGGGAATGCTGGGAGTATGAGTTCATCTCACCCCACTCTCCCTAACCACTTTGTTCTTTTTTTTCTCCTGAAATGAACGAGGACTTAAATGTTTCCACGTCCACTCATCCCGAGTCGCCATTTCTTCTGTTTTCATGCCATTAAAAGACCCTGTAGAGCAAACAGTAGATCCACAGTTCGTCTTGGTTTCCCGGTTTCAACGTTCTGCAAGTCCTTTTCACATTTCAAAGAGTGAGCTTGTAATGCAATCTAAGGACAAACTAGGACATGTTCTAAATCCCTTTGTTCAGGGGGCCAGGGCCTGTTGAGGAGACAGCTCTGTTTTCTAAGAAACACACCACAGCATCATCAGGACACTGCATGTTTGTCTGTTCTTAGCAAGGTAACAGTAAACCTCCTTGTAGACATCTGCCAACCTACCTCTGCCTCTAGCTTTGCTTTCCTGGCACTGCCAGCCCATTAGTATCATGTAGCGCCTGGCGCTAATCCAACCAGTACAATGTGACCTTAATCTCCCAGCATGCCCCACACATCTGGCCACCTTAGGAGGACAATGGCCATGCCTCCGTGTCCCCAGCTTCCAGGGCCAACTGGATACATCGCATACACTATCAGCAATCAAATCCATTTGATTTGTTTCACAATGAACCCTACAGAGACGTCAACTCCTCACACCAACCTCCACCCTCAGGTAAGTAAACCTTCCCTACCATCGAGCCCCGAGCTCACTGAGGTGAGCCTGATGATCTGTGTGTTCCCAATCAGCTGCTTGGAGATGAGCTGACCTTGGATTAACATGTGCAACGTTCCTGTGTGTCATATCTCTTTATTTGCGTTTTCTAGAGCTAAGAGTTGGATTTGACTGTTACCTTATCATACCGTGCTGTTTCTGCACAATTTATTTAAAAGCCACAGTCTTTCCCTTTCTTTCCAGGAGGATCAGTGGAATACTTGTGGTTTGGAAAGGAGACCAGATTGGGATTACATTATGTGGCCTTGGGTTTTGAGTGATATCTAAATACATACACACATACCTTAATACATACACACATACATACATACATACATACATACATACATACATACATACATACATACATACATACATACGTATGTATGTATGTATGTTGCAAATGTAACTGTTGATGGATGATCTACATCACTATCTTAATTGTATTTATATGTGTACGTCAACCAGAGACCAAACATAAAGCAAGTGTAGAATGTATGCACTCTAGTATTTGTCAAAACTCTAGTCTAACTGCTGGGGCTTGATCGTCACTGGGGCACTTTGGTGAGATGGTTTGCAGCTACACAGGAAACTCTAAGTGATATATATACATATACTGTAGCCTGAGGAATGGCATGAAAGTTTCAACCTCAAACTTCCGCCTCTGTGCTGATGTTTTTCTGATCAGAAGGGAGAAGTCTACATTTTTTGTCAGTGTTTACTTGCAGTTTGCTAGAAAAACAATTAGACATCTGACTGCTGTGTATCACAGAGCAGTCACTTTTTTTCTACCCACGGTTTGACAACAGCAAATCTGTCTGCACTTGTATTAAGAACATTTCAGAGCCGCATCCTCAGTTGTTACAAAAAGGCCGCCCCCACATTGTGAAATTCAACATAATCCAACGCCATTGTAGATTTCTGACTATTAAAGCAGCCTACTCTGTAGAATCTGCATTTCTTAGTGATCGGGTCGAATGTTTCTTCACAGTGTGTTGCAATATTTACTCATGGACTTTACGCATTTACTTAGAAGAGCAATATTTATACTGTTTCTGTACGCATTTGCCGATGTTCAACTTTTCAACATTGCCTCCAGTAAACTCCACCTCAGCCCTCCTCCCTTTTCTTCAGTACTCCAACCCAAACATAACCACCCAGCCGCACGTGAGGCCTTTCTCATGTGCTTCAGGTTCTCCTCAACCCCCGGTTCTCCTCTCAGCTTGACACTGCAATCAATAAGCAATTAAAAAGGGCAACATGTCTGGGGTTCTGCTTGCTTAGTTCCGCTGGATGTTTTTCCTCTGTGTTCAGGATGTGTGAAGCCCTCACAGGACTCGGTGCAGGAGGAGAGAGACCACGCGGCGTGTGTTCATGGAATTACAGTCATACAGTCAGTACATGGGGGGGGGGGTTCTATTCAGCAGCGGTTCCTAACATTCTCCCAAATCCATCAAGTTTATCACACGCCACAGGCTGTGTACAGAAACGAGTCTGGTTTTGACTCTTTCGTATAACCCTAATATGTACTGAAAACCAGGCAGATGTGACAGAAGCAGTAACACAGCACCCAAACCACTGTTCAAAAACTATTTGTGAAGCACTCACCATTTTGGTGTGAAAGACAAGTATCAACTTGACCATTCAGGAAGAACAACAAGAAAAGTGCTTGAGTTGAATGCAACTAAAGTTGTTCTTTATTACATAAGTAATCCCCAAACTCAGGAACCCCAAACACTGTCCATTGTACCAGCAGTTACAGTAATAACATGCAATGCATTCATTCAAACAAGTGTTGTAAGAGCTGTAGTTTAACATTTAGACAGCATCATGCGAGGTGAGGTGAGGGAGAGACGTGTTTATGAAGTGGGTTCTCGTCCTGCGGCTGTGGTGTGTGGCCTTTTTTATCAGAGTGCTGACACCCTGTTCTAGTTCCCTGGTTTGACAAGCAACGAGGCAGATGTCTCCTGTCAGCCATGTCCTCTGCACTCGTACCTTGATATGGAAGGGCCACAACTGGGATGGGGGGACAGCAGGGCTAAGAGGCTCAGAAGAAAGTGTGTGCGTCTGCATTTGTGTGTTTGTGTGCATGAGTGTGAATTGCATGTGTTGTGAATTGCATGTGTGTGTGTGTGTGTGTGTGCACTCGCGCACCTACGGATACCATGTGCACGTGTTTGTGTGTGTGGCACAGAACATGGGGAAAAAAATAGGAGAGCTGGTATGTTTTGGATTAAGGGAAGGGATAAGGCCGTGAAAGAAAAAATCTGCTCAGTCGCTGAGGTCCAAATCCTCTCCCCCCTCATCCCCTCCTCCTCCTTCTCCTTTCTCTAACACTCCTCTCTTTTTACAGGCTGCCATTTCCACTAAATTAGTGCCCAGGGTTTTAATTGCAGTTTATGAAGCTCATTTATTGGCGCAAGAGAGTGTGTGTTTGTGTGATCTGGCATCCAGCGAAGCAGGCCAGGCCCTAGGCTTCTCCCGGCCTCCCTGTGGTTTTGCGTTCAATTTTTTTTCTGCCCTTTTTTTTTCTCTCTCTCCTTTTCTTTTAACACCAGAATGTTGTTGCGCTTAACCGTACACACTACTGTTTTTATAGAGAATTAGCACTCCTTGGCTGTGCGGCTCACACTGGAAGTGTTGCTTTTAAATCATCTGTTTGCTTTAAACCACCAAGGCACGTGCCATGAGCAACTCATTTAAGAGGGATCGGTTCCTCAATGGTATTCTGTTCTACTGTTATCACACAAAACATTTTCACCGCGTGACCTCGCTCTATCAATAGGATTTTCTTACAATAGGGTCTTTCTAGATCATCTGCTGCTTCTCTGCCATAATCCATGTCTGTCATCAACCTCTTTACATCTCTTTTTTTCTCCATCTCTATCCCTCTTTCTTTCCATCTCTCTTCTCCTTCACCTCATCCCCCAGCATGGCATTCCAGCGACACCCCGGAGGCTAATTATGCCTTAATTACATTTGTTGGAATTGATTTGTGATTTAGTCTTGCCTCTGTTGTTCCAGCTCATTGGCCCCCATAGAAATGTCATTAATGCACCATTATTTTCACGGGCGGTCTAATTAAAGGGACATACTCTCTGGGTTGCCACTGATGAGATGGTGAGAAAAGGAGCATGTTGGCAACTTGCCCCCCAGTGATCCAAAATGGAAGACGCAGCAGGGGCCACATAACCTGACTGCAGGGGAAATGTACTACGGATGTAATCAATTAGAATTCACTGTGGGGACTAGAGATAAAGAGTCACCTTGCCTGGGAAGTTGTTTCATATTGAAATATATGACCAAAAGTGTGATATTCTGACATTAAACATGTGGTATGTTGCCAGGTGACGAGTAAGACCTCACTAACAGCTATTATGGCTATTCTTCCTGATTGTCATCCAAGTTATCGCTTCCTCATTAAGAAGCTAGAAGCTAACTTCAACTCCAATGTAACTTCAACTTCATCACAACCTCTTTTCTGACATTGTGTCGAGGGTTTGCCAGAACAACTAGAAACGTTTATCTGGTGTCCCCATGGTCTCTCCCCTCTCATTAAACAAAAGTAAATTTTATGCACACAACTTAGACCAACGAAACATTCAACTGAACCTTTCTTGGACTTCAGCCTGGTCCCAAAGCCCACATATCGTCATTGGGTCACCTGAGCCAGAGAGCACATAGGCAGCTTGAAATACTACATCGCTATAGGAGGAAAATAGGCTTGAAACTTTTGAAGCTGCCAGTTCGTTTTTGCAGTGTTTTCAAACACTGGTCTTCCCTTAGGGAGAGATGTGGGAGGAAGAGGGGGGATGAAGGAAGGGAGGGGGCTTGTGGTGCATTCACATGTGGAAGCTTAAAGCTGCAGCGATCTTTCCCAGACTTTTCTGGCCTCATATGGCCTCTGTGCTACAATATCCTGAAATCATCTAGCTCTTAGCCAGGGCCCAGAGCACAGGCTGCTCTTGCTCCATCTCCAACCATCTCTTTCTCTCCCTCCCTTCCTCCCTCTGTCTGTCTCTCTCTCTTTCTGTCTCTGTCTCACTCTCAGTCTCTCTTTCTCTCTCCCTCTCTCTTTCTCTCCCTCTATCTCTCTCTATTTTCCTGTGCTTTATGTGTTGTCTGCATACCCTTTTTCAGTCTGTTATTATTGTGTATAATAGGCTTCTATCAGAATGCTGGCTGGCTGGCTGGCTGACGAGCGTGTTGGACAACTGCTTCACAGTTGGTTGAGCAAGAGAGAGAATGAGAGAGGGAGGGAGTTTGGAGGGGGGAAAGAAAAGAGACAGAGGGAGAGCAAAGTTAGAAAGGGAGTGAGGGGGAAAGGAGTGATAAAGAGAGAGGGACATATTGAGAGAGAGAAAGAGAACGAGAAAAAGGAGGAGGCAGAGGGTGAGCTAGGAATGGGGTCACTCAAGTTTGTTGCTCATAGGATATCAATCAGCTCACTGTCTCCACCCCCAAAGCAGTCCTGCTGTTTCTCTGCCTCCCTCCACCTTCTCAAGACGCCATCTTTGGGGTGTGTTTTAGCAACAATAGTTTTGTCCAGAATAAAACTGCACAAGTTTCTGACTTTTTTTTAAAAATCTCAGTTTAAGTGCTCAATGGAAACAGACATGACTTTGCTCAATCCAAGCCAGCCCTACTTAAGTATTATTTTAATATTCACATTGGCTGAGTGTTCTATGCCTTCTCAAGTAGACTTTGTGCGAGAGATGTTCACATTCTTTACAGGTTGCTTGCAAAATGATGTCAAGGAAACTGCAGAGGGGAACCAAGAAGCCAGAAAAAACCAACCCTATCAGGGAAACGTATTATTCACTCTCAAAGGTGTTTTTCTAATCTTTGTCAAAAGTCTTTGCGATTGCTGAGTCATCTGGAAAAAGCTGCGCTCTCACATTCTTTATACTTGTGTAATGCACCAGAAGTGTACCTCATTTTTAGCCTTACAGTAAATTACATTAAGCCACAGTTCAGTGGGTCCCAATACTTTGAGAATAACAAAAATTGACAAAGAGGGGTAAAGGTTTTTGATATTACTCAAACCTTTCTTACCAAGGCCTCCTCATACAGCATGCCCTGGTGCAGGCAGGAAGAGTAAGGGGTTAAACCTGTCTGTGGCCCACATCTGGGAATCATTTGAAACATTCCACAAGGCTTACCACATGTTTTCAGATGGACTAAATCCCGCGAAAGGCTGTCAGAGGTTTTTGAAAAATTGCAGGGGAAAAAGGAGAGAAGTAAATTAAATTGTATAATGGTTTTCTCTCACACAGGTGAGATTGTAGGCAGGGGGGAATGGTAGATCGGATCTATCTGTGTGTGCCGGTGTGTATATATGGGAGTGGGCATGCACATGGGCTTGTGTGTGTGCAGAATTTTCGTGGCATGTTTTGTGAACATGTTTAGTCCATTCATTAACAGCCGTTTTCATTTTTATTTTTTTTACCGTTGTAACCATTTCCATGTTTCTAATACAATCTTGTCTGGTTGATTTTTTTCTCTTTTGTTCCTCACAACCGGCAACCGTAAAATTAAGTGACATGAACGTTATATAGCCTTTCAGCGCGCATTTACACTCCAACTTAATAACAGGAGTGCAATATTCTGCCACTGTCAAAATATCCAACTCTTTTACGTATTCATTTTATTGTAATGTATCCCTAAATACTCTTCTATTATGCCCTCATGTGGGCACTAGCCTTGCCACAAAGTGCTTCTCCACCCGAAGGTCTGACTATTGCGCTGTGTTATAGATGACAAGCTAATAAAGGGGACTGAGGGCCTGATGAATGTTTGGCTGCTGTGAGTTCCAAAGAAATAAGTGGTTTGGTGGGGAAATGAATGGCAAGGGAGTCTTGATTGACCACACAGCCCTGGTTCTGAGTGCCTTCACCTCCCCAGCTCCCTGTGCAGATTTCTGGGGCCGAGACATTCTCAGAACTCACACTCCACCACAGTTGGTAGGGACAGTAGCTCTCGTGGTGCCATGATGCATGGGCCCGCTTCACTGTATTTGTCCATTGACATTTGAGGACCCTGAAAATGTTTCCGTTGGGTGTGGGTGAGACTCAGTGAGTGGTGGGAGCTCCACAGACGTGTGGTCTAAGTTGAGGCGTGGGGGCAGGAGAGCTGATCGGACTGGCTAACATTGCACGGTACTGGAAATAGCTTGGAAGTGTTGAGGTGGGACGGTAAATGGGTTTGTGGCGTTTACAGGAGGTTGCAAGGTGGCGTGAGACACCTGCTGAGGTCCCGCCAGGAACCCTGTAAACTGACACACGAGAGAGATGTGAAGGGGCCGCTTCTGAAGTATTATACAAGACCCAAAGCACTGTTCCTACATGGTTTTGTCACTACATACCTTAAATAAGAATATGGGGAAGGCGGAGACATATTTGATTTCATCCCTCCATTTTTACAGAGGGAATTCCAGGATGAGTATAGCACTGTAAAGCCTCTAAGCGCCACCAATGTCAAACCTCTCAAAGGAGCTTATTTTTGACGCTGAAAGGAAGACTATTTACAATGTGTGAACTGAAAGACGAATCCGGCAGTCGTGAAATACTTCAGCCAGCCTCATTAAAGATAGAATAAAACACAAGCCTGCTATAGTCAGCAGAAGATGCAAAAGCCAACCAGTGCCATCTATATGAACTAAATGCATGGACACGTTAACAGAAATCACATTCTCAGGCTTTACTGACTGCCAGTTCCAGCCTTTGTTCAATCAGATGAGAGACTTGAAAGGAATCAGCACACATTTACAGTCTGAAAGCTCTCAAGCATGTCCAAACCTCTGAGCAGTGGCCCATTGCAAAGTGTCAACATCCGGTACATTCAAGGGGCATTATTACTGTGTGCTTGACCTCCAGATTTTTGTGTGCAAAGGAATCATGCATGACATGGCATTGCAATGTGTTTAATAATATCCTCCATCCCTTCACGGCATTGTAGAATTTGTACATCACTTGAAAAATACCTTGATCCCATTCGGGATACATGCAGAGATGCATTTGTGATGTGTGAGTGTTGCGTATTGAGCTGTATTTGGGATTCTTTGAGATTTGAACGCGTCGCCGAGGCGCTGACAGTTTCACGCGTTCCGCCTACAACAATGCCACACATATGGAGCTCTTAATGGGGAAAAGGGTCCTCTCTCAAAGGGTTCATTCCAGCTCCTTCAGAGAATACATCTAAATGCATTGGCGGGATGCCACCATGCGGAGGAGATCCTGAAGGCCAGCATACCCAGTCTACAAGCGTCCACATGCCATGTCACTTCCTGCCTTATTCCACCTGTCAGACCCCTGTGTGAAATAAGACAGTCCACTCGCACTCTGCTTCCTAGCATTCTGTTTTGACAGCAACCACTTCCTCCAAAGCATACTTTCTGCATTCGGAGGTCCTTCACTCCGTCGCTCTGCATTCTGCTGCGTCCCCCCCCCCCCCCCCCCCCGAGCTGTGTCAACTGATGTGTGACAGTTGACACAGCTCAGTGCCACTCACAGCTTTGTATAAGCAAGCCTCAAAGGCACGGGGGGAGAGTGAGGTGGGGGGCGGGGCGTTAGTGAGAGAGAGAGAAGCACGGTGGGAGAGAAGCCTGAGTGGAGCTGTGACAAAGCTCAAGGAGAAGGAAATAAGAAGGAAATAAGAAACTTTGTGGTGGCATGTCTGTAGTCAGGTGATGTGTGTATGTCGGTGTCACTGAGTTAATAGGACATCCCCGTTCACGAGGACTGCCTTTCCGTAAAAGGAAAAGGGGCGTGGAATGTAGGTGGTGTTGGATTTCACAGCCAGAGCACGTGACCTCAATGGCTGCCGCTGCGAAAGCTGTGTCCAACTTCACTGCTTACTGAAAGACGTTCACCACATCGAACCGACGGATCACAGGAGGGTAGTTTGGTTCAACACACGTCACTGAATCTGCTACAAAATTGAGAGGTATCAACAAACTCTGAAGAGTTTCACCGCAAACTAATAAAACTACGCGACTCAACCTCCACCAACCAAGGGGACCAGGAGGAGGAGTCAACAGGTTCCAGGTATTGTCATTGGTAGCTCTTCTCCCACACTTGTCATTGAAAATGTCAGTACCTTGTCAACGTCTGACAGCATGGGTCCAAGTTGGTATGATCGGCTAAACTGCAAATTATAAGTGAATCAGTTAAAAGTAATGCGTCATGCATAGCCAGTTGAAGATGAGTATGAAAGTGACAGCCAAGATTTTCGAGATTAATTTGCATTGCAGAATGGGACCAAGATGTTATTTTCTAAACCCGGTTTAGTGACAGCCGTTGCAAATAATTCATATAAATTAAACAATAACATCAACGTGTTCACTGTCGGTGTCACTGAGTCTGAACATATCTTTGCTAGCTAGCTAATTCTAGCTCGGTGTTGCCAGCTAACGGCAAAGGTAGTCATTTGTAAAAATGACAGCTTCCGTGACTGTTCCCTACTTGTCATATTAGCAGACAGTGCTGTGATCAAACTGCATGGTGATCAACCCAGACAGCTTGCTACGTTGTCCTAATATTTTAGATAGTAGCTTCCTATAGATTGCTAGCTGTCAACCTGTGGGCAGAGTTCAGAACCAGCTAGCTCTTAAACGCCAGAGTAATGGAATGTGGGACTGGGACAGTTTGCAGACTAATCGTTTTGCAATTGGCTGATTTTGATTTATTTCGTTGGTTTAGGATTGTTATCTAACAAAGACTAACTTTGTGCTCGGGAAAACCATTGCAATTGTTTTGGAGCGACATCACAATCACCTCCTCCACCTATTTTCTTTCAACGTTACATCAGTCGAAGCACGAGAACCCAGTTACAATGGATTTGGTTAAATATGTGCCCGGTGACAAACCGTTGGAGGAAAACAATTCTGTAGCCAGCAGATCCTCACAATACTGTCGTTTGTAACTATTTCGGTAAATAAGCTAGTGTTTTACATACAAATCAATATAATGTCAAGAGATTTCCCCAGTTTGTTTCCAACATTGAAGAGAATGAAGCTGTGTGACAAAAACTATGACACAGCTGTGTAGATTTATTTCGTAAAAAAAATAAAGATACGAATCAGACTTAGTCGTTGACTTGGGTGATTATGTATAAGGTATATTTTATGATCTTGTAAAAAAAAATTATTACACCGTTGTGGCTTTTCATTCGTTTTTTTACGTACACATAATGCCCAACTAATTCAGTATCTGGGATTTTTTAAATTGTTGCTGCCCGTTTTCTCCTGAAAATCTGGGACAGTCAGAGCAAGATACATTACGCGCTTTGTTGCTGTGTGAGTGGGAAATTTGGTGTGTCTGAGGATTTTCCCACCCTGTCACCTCCCCTCTTGGTGTGATTCACAGTTACATGTTAGGTCGGAACCAACTGTAGACCCTAGACGACTGAACTTTCAAAATTGTATCCCTTTGATTGTGCCAGTTGGGGTATCATAAAGAGTTTCATACGGATTATAAAACCACTTTATTAATTATAGGCCTGTTACTATCCTTTCCCAGTGTGTCCAATAATTATGACATTTATTAATCTGTAATCTTAAAGGTAGTGGGAATTAACATTGCAATAATGCAAAAGAGGTAATCTTGTATAAAGCAGGCACAAAACTCTTCAAGTCTGAGAGCTCACAAATGTCACAAAAAGAGAAATTAGGCTTTTGTTGTGCCCAAAACAATGAAACTGCAGCTTTGCTGGCTGTCCTGTTCAGTGTTGTCAGGAAGCTATTCTTAAAAAGTAGAAATGAATGTTTCATTGGCTCGTATTAACCAAATATAGATGTAAGGACTAGAGGCCTGTTAAATAAACTTACAACAGCTTTATTGTCATGTTTTGTTGTTATTTTGTTTTTCAAGACAGTTCTTTTTCAGTTGATTGCTTTTTAGAGACAAGATCTTAAAACCCTAGTGATTTTTTTGCATAGGACGGGAAGTGGGCTTCCTCCTTGTGTGAGAGATACAAGTTAGACACCTCGCACACCTCAGCTTCACATGGCGGTAAATGTGTCACCGCAGTGGAGGAGATGGCTCACTCACTTCACCGAGCCATACCTCCTCTGATGAAGTGGCACAGCACAGGATCCCCAACCCCGACCCCCCAACCCTCTCCTTCCTTTTCAAAAGATAAAGTCAAGTGTGTGACACTGGAAAGGAAAATGTGTCTTTGCTCTTTTAAAAAAAAGTGACTCAAAAGCTCCTGCCATTTTCTTTTTATTTTTTTTTATTATTACTTTTTTCCTTTTCCTTCTTCACATGGCTGACATTTTGCTTTTATCTTGTAACCTGTGGAACAAATTGTTTTGCCAGATCATGAGAGGGAGTCAGGTGGCTGAGCGGTAAGGGAATCGGGCTAGTAATCCGAAGGTTGCCAGTTTGATTCCCGGTCATGCCAACTGACGTTGTGTCCTTGGGCAAGGCACTTCACCCTACTTGCCTCGGGGGAATGTCCCTGTACTTACTGTAAGTCGCTCTGGATAAGAGCGTCTGCTAAATGACTAAATGTAAATGTAATGAGAGGTTATTGGAAGGTGGTGGGCAAAAGCTCCTGCAAGATTCTCTGCAGGCAATGGAAAATAGACTATTCCGCATGTCATTTTGTGTTTGAAAATTCACAATGGTAAATTTTGTTGCCAATTCAGGCTGAACAGTCATTTTGTAAACTGCCCTTTGAAAATTGGTTTGGAAATGTTTTGGTTAGAGTAAAAACTGTATTTAAATACAAGGCCACTGGATTGGATAACCTAAATAGTAACAGGCTATTGATTAACTTTTAAAAATATATTATTGATGTCAACCGTTACTTAAGTGGTGCTTTCATTTCACTATTAACCAAAATGAACAGTGAAAAAATAATTGCGGTTAAAAGTGTAGAAATGTTGGTGTGACATTGTAGCGCATATAGTGGAGCTAGGCTAAATTTGGTGTGAGGCCTAGAGTCAACCCAAGGCAACCTCAAGATGTTCAAAGTTTGGTTTGCGAGGCCCACAGTGGTGTGTACAGCCTCCACCACAGCTCCTCTTCACATGCTGAGGCTGCCTGACTCGCTGAGGCTGAGGCTGCCTTACTTACTGCCACTGAGGCTGAGGCTGGAGCCGAGGCTGTGCAGCACAAACTCATCAGGCTGTGACGGATGACCCTGGAGATGTCACACGGTGCTCTCTAAACGGAAAACACCTCAACCCAGTAGACCCACTCTACCCACTCTCAGACTTCAGGCTGTTGTGGGTTCGTGTCCAGGGGGACGAGCTGAGTGCTTGCTCAACTGCACTTCATAAGCAGAGGTTTCACTGAAAGAAAAGAAAAAGAAGAACTGGTATCTAGGGGTGTAAAAGAAGAACTGGTATCTAGGGGTGTACTGTAATAAGCGGTTGTTTTCTTTGTCAGTCATCCAGCCAGCTGTCTTTCACAAAAGCATGTTTCTCTCTTAAATCAATCAAGTTTTTATTTTGTCTTCAGGTTTGTTGACACGGGGAGACAGCGTTTTTGCTCAGTTGTGAGGTAGGGCTGTGGTGTAGTATGGCTAAACTGTGTGTCTAACACTGATATAACCAGCCTTGACCCACATTAAATAGCCCCAGTCTCAGAATGAGTAGAAAATCAAAAGCGATATTACAGTGGTTTGGCTGTTGTGCACGATGACGTAGAAGCTGCCTTGGGGAATGGGGAGAGTGTGGGAAAAGATGGAGAGAAGGAGGGGAGCCGGTACCAGAGGGAGAAGAGCCGAGCCGAGCTGGATTGAGGGGGAAATCAAGCCCCTGTGATGTCGGGATATGGGAGCTCTAGTCAGACTGCTGGATGGGAGTTTGACTGGCCAGCTTCTGCATACTGATTCACTACTGCCTTTGCCCACACAGCACATAGTATGGCGGGGCGAGCGATGAAAGGGTTACATCTTCTCTCTTTTATACCACCTCCCTTTTATTCCTCTTTTTATGGCTTTGATGGTATTAAATAATCTTTACGTGTCACAGTGCACAGCTCTCTGTGTTCATGTTTGAGAGTGAGAGAGCAATTAGGTCAGAGTGGTAGAATAACTCGGGCTTCATTCAAGTCTTAAAGTGGCAGGCTGCCCCCGCTTCGAGTTACTGTCAAATGCACATAAAATCCAGATTGTGAATTCAAAAAGACCCAGGCAATTTGGGTTAGGCTACCTAAGCAGTTGAATTGAGGTTGGGAAAGATATCTCTTCCATTGTATAATCCCTTAAGAATGGCCTAGAACGGATCATCAGATATGATATTTTTAAGCCATTTAACAGTTTATTATGCCTGAAGAATTAGGTCAGTCTTGTCTCTTTCGATAATGAGGGTGAGCTTAACACATCTTTCCTATTATTGAAATTAAGTTAAAAGATGGCATTGTTTTTCTGCAATGATTTCATGGGTTGATTTTGCTTGAGGGTGGTTTCTGGTGTCTCTTTGATGTAGAACATCTTAATAAGCAGTGCATTGTATGGTTTGGGATTTTGGCTGCTTGGAATTGTGTTCTTAAAGTTCAGACCTAAACCTTTTTGGAACATATTGCTTTATTTTGGTCAACCGTAATCTTTCAGGCCCATAATCTTTTATACTCAGTTTTTTTGGAAAGACCTATTCCCTTTCACCACTTGCGTGTGAATTGTGTGCCCTTGTCGTTTCGATTTCATACTATTTTTCACATTCATTTTGTACCTTGGCTTCCATAAAGAGCGTCTCTGCCCAGTCGGACAGTCCCTCAGCTTGACGGCTGACATTTCCAGTGAAAGAGCCCTATTGTCGTCCCTTAATCTCCCCCACTCTCCATAAAACAATGCTATCAATTGCTTCCACTGAGTACATCCACCAATGTGAGACAGAACTATCCTCTCAGTCAGTCAGTCAGCCTGCCAGCCAGCATGCAGCCAGCATGCAGCCAGCCAGCCAGCTAGCCAGTCAGTCCAACCTCTTTATCCCCAGTGATAACCCTCTCTCCAGTAGAGCACCCTGATTCCTCTGGAGGCAGCTGTTCTAATATTATCTCTGTAGCATGAGACCTAACCCTTAATCGTGGCTGGCCTGCCACCTCGGAAATGCGCAAATAAATAATGGCTGTGTATATATTTATTTTCCCGGGGCGGCTATCAGTGGGGCAAGACGGGCCGCCTCTGCTCTTTCCTGGTCCCCTCTTAATGAATGCCTTCCATTCCATTTTCCTTCATTTTCCCCGAGACACCACCATTAACGTTGACAGATGATATGTTCCTCCATTGAAACGGTGATCTTAAGCACATTGTCATTGGAAATCGGATTCGCACACCCACCCCTTTGCTCTATAGCTTTCCCCTGTTGTCCATCTCCCTCTTTCTATTCCTTCCTTCTCCTCCTCCTGGCGGGTTCTCTCTCAGTCGGCACCCAGGGACATGCCGTTAATATTCCCGTTAGAACCCTGTACAGCCAGGCTGCACAGTTAACCCTCTCCTGCCAACAGCCAGACGAGCCTGTGCCCTGGTCACTTGGCATCATCTGCTATATTTTGCGCAGCTTACACTCCAATGAAAAGCTGATTAATTCAAGTATCTTCACCTGTGCCTTAGTATTTTAATTTAAGGGGAGTCAGAGAGTTGTTTATAGATTGCTGTAATATCCCACCAGGATTAAAACATACCTCCAGGGATCAGCCAAGGTGAACATGAGACCTAAACACCAACAGCTAGATTCACAGCGCCATTTGAACATATAATGTCAGTCTAACATGTAACAGTATTTTTTTAGAGAACATTGGTATTTTACTCTTGTTGGTGTGTTTTAGGATGTCTTGTAAAGGTATTCTAAATATGCCTCAGAGTTGCTGGCTCTATAGACCCTCAACACACATCTCCCATTCCCCTCTTGTTTGTGGTACAAAAGGCACTACATGACTCTGTGCCCTGCTGCTGCTAGCTAAGTGCATTAGATGAACACGGTAGGTTTTCTCTGTCATATCTGTGCAAACATCACTACTGCTGAACGATAATGGTCCAGAGCTGAGATGATAGCCAGCTAACACTCGGGAGTCAGATGGCTGAGCGGTGAGGGAGTCGGGCTAGTAATCTGAAGGTTGCTAGTTCGATTCCCAGCCGTGCCAAATAACGTTGTGTCCTTGGGCAAGGCACTTCACCCTACTTGCTTCAGGGGGAATGTCCCTGTACTTACTGTAAGTCGCTCTGGATAAGCTCTGCTAAATGACTAAATGTAACACGGTGGCTGCTAACTGCTGATGCTAATAGGAGTGCCCGACTCATGGCATCATTATCATCCTGTGGGCTCTCGTCATATCGCTCCAGCCAAGCCTGTACCGTTGCTCTGCTGGCTCTATGGTCTGTCATCACCACCGTTAAAGAACCAGGATCCACAAAATATCGCTCCTGCTACAACAGAGAAAGCACGCTAGCTGGTCTTTTTAGCCCATGGGATTCCAGTGCTAGTTTCCAGGGAAGCATAGCTAAACAATAACAACCATGGATAGTATGTTCCAAACGACACAAATCTGTCCAAATGGTGTCGATATATAGTGCTTTGCTTTTGTGATAAAGAATACATAGAAATACCAGGTGTCTTGGAATTGAGTGTGCGTGTCCTAATCTTTTGTTTCAAGTCTCTTGAAATGTCACCCACCTGGCCCATAATTGTTATGGCACCAGCAAGACAAGAGGAAGTCAGTTACACAACCAATCAGTGAGTCATTGAGACAGGATCCTCTGACATGGTGCTGCTCTTCATTTCCTGTCACCTTATTTCTTTTCTTCTCTTTTTGTGTAACAGTGTTAATTTTGTGATATTGCACCAGAGAACATATGGCTGCCATTTATGATCAACAACTTTGTAAAAGATGTGACTGGAATATGCAAATGTGGGTATGTTAATGACCTGGTAATGTAATGAACTACATTGACCAATAATGAGCTCCTGTTACTGAATGTTGATAGGTTCCATTAACACCGCTTTTGTTGTTTCCCCAAGCTGTGGTTTCTTGTTACACAAAAACACACACTCACATATCTCATATTCATGTCACATTTACATTATTATTGATTCATAGCATTGGGAGAAAAACGTATTGATAAATATCTGGAATACTCACTCACTGAAACGGCAAAACTAAATTGGGCAGAACTGAGACAGGTGCGGCACAGTAAATTAAACAAGCAATCTTCTCTGTTGGGTGACAGCACAATGGTGATTAGGGTTTCGTGAGAGTTGCCCTACATTATTTATGGCCGTGCTGTGGGCTGCCTGCAGTTGAATAGACCCACAGTCCATTGACTGGGCACATTATGGGAGTAGGAGCCACAGAGAAGGGAGTTAAAAATTGCCTTATTTCCTCTCCAGGAGTCACATTTTCATCTAAATGAAGGTTGAAGCCCCAAGCGTGTTGTTTCCAAGCCCAGTGTGTTTGAAATGTGTTGACTGCGTTCCAAGAGTGGCTGCATTGTTTGTTCCAAAGCCATTGACACACACACACACACACACTTTCTCAGCCCTTTGCTCTCCACTATCTCTATCCCTTTGGCTGGGCTATTTGTCAAGTTTCAGTAACTGCACCTGAAGACAGCTTCTGTTTCTTTCTGTCTTAGATTTTTAGTTTCCCAGTTCCACAGTGGTGCTTTTCTTTTCAGTCATAAAATTGTAATGTCAACATCGCTCCCCTTATCACCTTTTAAGTTGTCATGAAAAAAGACAGGAACAACACAGAAATGGTGAAACTGGTGAGCGATTCTCAAATATATGTGCAGTATTTGTCAGATAAAAGGAGCACTTTTGTTAGCACTTAAGAGTCTAAATACCGGTTTCCTTAAAACTTTCCCTATTTATCTTGAGACTGTACTGTTTTTAACCGTACCAATTTGTGACGCATTTGGTAGCTTTCATAACTACACTGCAAACACTGTAATCCTGTGTCAACAATCTGATATTGCCTTGTACAAGTGTTGGTGATAAGTCTGACTTGAGAGCAAGCCAAAGATTGTCTTTTTCCATCAATAGTTTTATTAAACATGAAATAAATACAGTATGATAGAGAAAATTGCCCAATTGAGTTAAAAATTTAAAAAGAAAGCAAGGTCTTTAGTTTAGCCTTGTTATTCTTTTTTTTTTTTCGTAATCTCATTATTGAGAGAATAACGGCATGTTCCAAATTTGAATATTTTGACTTTTGAGTAGAACTTCTTTCAATCCTTTCTGAGAAAATATGTGAGTAAGGGTGAAAACTAATGAGAACTAAAAGGAAGGTAATTGTCTGTCAAAAGCCTTTTCTTTGTGTGTTAGACAAGGACGGACAGACTATTACAAAAGAGCGGAATGCTTCTGATTGTGTGTACCGGTATGTGAGTATGTTATTTGCTCGTTTCATAATTGTATTCAATTTCTGCCTATACACAAGTTACAAAACAGAGCTCTGAAAGAAAGCTGTTTTTGTTTATAGAATCATTGTCATCTTCTTTCTGATGTGGGTGATTTGTCTTGTGTGAGTGTGTTGAGCCCCCTGGGGGGTTTGTGTGTGTGCGTCCTAGGACAACGGGACACGTTCATTCTCTGCTGGCCACAGTCCTGCAGGACCCACTCATCTGAAGCTAGGCTGGGCTGCATGTTGTCCTGTCCAGGCTGCCAGTGTACGCTGTGGGAAGGCCCCCCACAGTTCGGGTGTTCTCTGATAAGCCTGCGCCAAATCTATTTCTCACTCAGTTCTTTGTCATGCCCGTGATGAATTTCAGCGTTGTTGTGTGTGCACCACTTCAGGATGGCCTAGCCCCTAGTTCATATTTGAAACCTCACATGGGCTGATCTCCAGAAGGAGACCCTGAGGTTTGCTACACCCCCACCACAGCCCCCCGACCCCCTCCATTGTTTTCGTATCAATTGAAATTACATTTCAAACTGCCCTCATGAAGCGTGAAATACAGACATTTATATTACCGTTGGCAGGTATTAAAACCTCTGATCTGATCCAGATTCTCGGCATTAAATTGTCAAGCTGACGCAACGTTTCACTGCTGCAACTCCTTGCCAGCATGGCATGTTTTTCCATTGAGGGATTCCAATATTTGTCTCTCCCATAAACATTGGGCATCTGGTTGCCAGTGGTATTCATTAGCTTTGAGGGTTGACGGTGAAATGCACGCAAATTCTGCGGAGAGAAAGCTACCCTGACTTCTCATTTAAAAAGCTATAGCGTAGGCATGATAGATGTTGCTAATCACCTATGACCCCCCTAGAGGTCAACCTGCTGACCTTTCACCCATCCCCCCTTTTTGCTCCATCAGCGTGTCACGTCTAGTAACATTTACTCATCAGGCTTTAACCCCAGAACTCTTTTTTGCATCCCATTACTTCTAGAATGCTTCGACACGGACATACTAACAAGACTAAATATGGCCTAACTTGTTCGCAGTTCATTGTGAGATTTTCCCCGTTATTTATCTGTTCAGAAATATCTCTGATTTGGCATGTCTCTAGCTGTGCTCTGTGTTTAGATAGAAAGCATGGCCGTCCAGATATTAACCAACTCCCATCCGTGGCTGTTTTGTTTGACCTCCCTCTTACAACACCTAGTATTTCAGGGACCTGATCAAGGAAATAAGCACAGCAAAGAAGGGGAAACGTCGAGAGATTATCAAGGAAAATAATCGGTGTAAATTGGCCAGCGATATAGATGGGCGGGGAGATGTGGCCGAGTTGCATTCTGTTTCTGTTCCCTCTCTCTTTTCTCTCCGCCGTCCGTGCAGAAGAATCGCACGGCCGCTTTTAGAAAATCCGACTGATAGCGTCTGCGCCTGGATCCGCTCCTGAGCCCGTTTGATGAAGCCGTCCCTCCCTCGCCCGGCTCCTTGCTAGTCGCTGCACAATACAACACCGTTGTGTCCCAGATTCTGCTGTTCCAAACCAAACAGCTCTCCATGATGTAGGGAGGGAGTCAGGTATTTGGGAGGGGAGTGTTTGTTGGAGGTACTCCAGAGTGGAGGGGAACAGTGCAGGTGGGAATGAAACCTTACAGAGGACAGCAACAATGATTTGAACTCTGTGCCAAGCTTGTTCTGCACGGGTCCACTGATAAACCCCCCCCCCCCTCCATTCCCCCCCCTCCATTCCCCCCCCTCCATTCCCCCCCCCTCCACCCCCCCCCCTCCATCCCCCCCCCACGCTCAAGCTCTCGAGTGTTCCGCCTGAGACTGATTGAGCCATTTTGCACGGCTAAGCCACGTTAAGGAGTCCTACTATATTGTGAAAGAATACTGGCTAAGTATTCAAGACTTGACAAATCTACGTTCTCCATGTTCTCAACGTTGGCAGGATTAGGTACTAATTTTAGCGGCACTTATCTTTTCAGTTGCTTTTTTTAGAATTAGTTCCAAATGACAAAAAGAGTGGGTAGGAAAAGGGTCTGGTTATTGAAGTCGATGTGTGGCTGTGGAAGCGGGGTTGTGTAGCGGCTGTTTGTGAAGCCCTTGGAAAGAGAGAAAATGTATGATGATATGCAGAAACTGTCTGTGCAGCGATTATGAGAAAAAGTCTGTTGGTAAGTGGTAATTCTTTTGGGGAGTTTCTCCAGGCGTTCTGCCTCTTCAGTCATCGTCTCAGGCGGCCAGAGCAGTTTGACATCACAAAGCCTGATGAAGTTCTCCAACGCTGCGGATCATGAAATATTGAAGAGGACTCCCTCCTACTTTCTGCGGCTCAGTTTTTCCAAGCTCTCATCTCAGGCTTGGATCCTGAGTGGCTGGGATCTGAGTGGCTGGGATCTGAGTGGCTGGGATCTGAGTGGCTGGGATCTGAGTGGCTGGGATCTGAGTGGCTGGGATCTGAGTGGCTGGGATCTGAGGGGCTGGGATCTGAGTGGCTGGGATCTGAGTGGCTGGGATCTGAGGGGCTGGGATCTGAGGGGCTGGGATCTGAGGGGCTGGGATCTGAGGCGCTGGGATCTTTCCACAAGCGTGGCTAATGCAATGTCAGGTCACCCCAGACTGTGACAGGAGTCCTCTCCATCCAGGATGTGTGTTGCCATCTTGACAGACTATCGATACCAATAGCCTTCGATATCCGCGCCAAGAGCTAACATTTTTACAAACAATGGGACTGCGTGACGTGTGGTGTGCATTCAGCACTTCTGAATAGCTGTCCAGCCCTTATTGATTCTACGTTTCACTTCAAGGTCAGCATCAATTCCTCCGAGCTCTTTCTTGGTCTGTCACAAAAGGAGAAGAGCGATAGAGAGCCGATGTACATTTAAGACTCAGGGCTCACTTAACAGGATGCCCCTCATAAAGTCCCAGCTAGACAGCCTCTCTGTGATTGCCTCTGTTATGCGAGTGTTTTGGAATCATTCATCAGGATATCGACTATAGGCAGATGGGGGGGGGGGGGGGCGGGCGAGGGTCACGTGGGGTCGGGTCTTAGAGGCTGGAGGTTGTCGGTTGACAGTTAGAATGGCGTCAGCGGCGGTGATCATCGTCTAGCAACACCCCGAGGGCAGGAATGTTTGGGTGGCGGTCTGCGACAGGTGGCTAAGAGACACTAATTGATTAATGATGGTGGTGATATATGAGCACTCTTCTCAGCCAGACAAATAAAGGCAGGGAACGCCAGTGATCGGTCGCCCCCTAAATCATTTCCAACCAGGCCAGTAAAACCAAAACAGTTATCCACATTAGCATATGAAAGGAGGGGGGGAGTTGGGCTGGGGGGCTGTTGTTGTGTGCCGTTGGCTCCTCTCACACAGCCTGTGTCATCTAGCCAAGCCTTTCGTTCGGAGAACATACATAGAAGACACAGACAACAATCTGGTTGCAATCTAGTACTTAGCCTTGAAGTACCATTCTATGTTATTTATCCAATAATTTTGTTCAAACATTACATCGAATCATCAACTCCTCACTGTCCAATGTCAAACCTCTTTGGGAAATCTCCTGCCTAGCAATAATTCATCCAACCACCAAACTTTGATCACTGTTCCTGTAGCTTGTATTTAGTTCTGTATCTCGTCTCTTAGCACCAGTTGTGTAGACGTGCGTTCAGCCCCTGGCCCTCCCCGGCCTTGGTGTCGGCGTTCTTCGTTCAGCGGGGGATGCTCGCGTGACCCAGCCCGTTGTTTGTTTTGAAGCCACCAAAGGACAATGGCGGTCTGGGACATTGGCCCCCGCGCTCAGCATGGATGTGCATCTTTGGAGCAGCTTCCTCTGGGATAATTGTGTGTGTGTGTGTTTGTGTGTGTCGAAGGGCTTCCACTGGGAACCATAGTCCTGCCGTGTCTTCCTGAGAGGGATCCTTTAGGACGTATTTTTAGACCGGTTCGGGTTAGAAAAACACGTCAGATCTGTCCTGTGGCGAGCTCATGACTCTCGCCACAGGACTGCCATGTCCAGTTGACCCCCCGCGCTTTGTGAGACGCAGGCTGTCCTACCATCCCTCCCACCCCCCCCCCCCACCCATCCCTTGCCACAAGTCCTGTATTTACACTTTCATATTTCTCACTGCAGGGGAGGGGCTGTCAGACACGGCTAGAGAAAGAAAGAAAATAAACGCAAAGTGCCGGACGAATGTTTATGTTGGAGACCTGTCGGGGCCCCCCCGATGAGGAACCTGAGCCTGTGTGCAGGTGGAGCAGAGTCGGGGTCCTGGTCAGATCCTGCGCCCTGCTATCCTTTCAAAACCTTCCGCCCCACACAGATAAGTCCTGATATCTGAAACGCTGAGAGTCACGGGTATTGGGTTCCATCTGAAAAGCAGATGTACGTGTTCTGGCGTGAGGCCATTCACTGCCCCCCCCCGACTCCATTTATGTGTGTGTTTTTGAGTGTGTTTGTGTGTGTGTGTGTGTGAGTGTGTGTGTGTGTTAGGAGGTGATTGTCTGCAGAAGCACACCTCTTCATCAGCAGGGATAACGATGGCGTTACCTTGGACTACACTTCTCTATACTCATCGGCCCTTCCTGTACACATTCACTGTACTTCACTGTCGCATGGACAGTGAAGTACAACAGGTCTGTGGCCCAGTAAGGATCAGCCATTAGAGAGCAAGGCTGACTCACCAGAAAGCAGCGGGACAGAGCATCGGGGAGGATACTTAACGAGAGGCGAGCACACAGACCCAATCTGCAAACAGGAAGACTGCACTGCAGCGGGGCAGGAAGTGAGGTCAGGGGTCAGTTGGGGGCACTAGCGTGACATGGCTGATTGTCAGATTGGAGACAGAGGGGACCAGAGGGATCTGTAGGGATACTGACACTTAAAGCTATGCTCTCTTAGTGGCTTTGAGCCTGGGTAGAAAATAACAGTTTTCTGCTGAGAATGAGATGGGAGACGGGCTGTGTTTACTGAGGTCCTGGTTGACTTGGGCTCATTTCCCATTTTAAATGGCTGTCCACAAATCTGCTGCTTGAACGCTGCATTATTGATTCAGGTCTAACTAATTCATGTGTGGTTGATTTTGGTAACTAGTAATCTTACAAATGTAAAATTTCCAGTATTCTCCCTGGGAAAAATGGGTGTTTATCAAGTCTCTGCCATGATGTGACTTATTCGAATTTGCGGACAGACATGTTAGTAAACTCTCAAGATGTCTTAGCAACCAGCGTAGACGAAACAACAGCAACCCCAGCCCCTTCCGTCTAACCTCTCGCTCCACAGACTGCTGAGTCTGTCAGTCTGACGCCCAGCTGACGTCCGGCCGGTCCTGAGGTCCGTTTCAGCAGGAAAAAAGGTTTGCCGCTCTGTGTTGAAGTTCCCCATTTAAGGCAGCTTTCTGTGAGCGGCCGCCCCCCCCCCCCCCCCCCTTGTCAGGCTGAAGGGGATTTCTGCCCCGCCACCTGATTCACATTGCTGTAATTGAGTTGTAGCCATGTGCAGTGCTCCCTAGGCCTGAGGTAATCGTGCACCACAAAAGCTCTCCCCCCCAGCACACACACACACACACACTTTCACATGATGTCTGGGGGGGGGTGGACAAAAACGAGGGGGAGCTCAATTCAAAGGAGGGGAAGATTAGAGAGAGGGAGGGTGAGGAAGGAAAGACTGAGGTTGGAGACGCAGAGTAGTGGGCAGGAGAGGACACCGAGTCTGCAGCATGTGGATAAGGAGCCGCTGCTTCCAACACGTCTCTCCTCTTCTCCCTCTCTTAGAGCTTGGGAGCGATTGATGGGTAAGATTTACACTGCCAAGGATGGGGGGCAGGAGTGGGGTTTGTTGACGTTTTTGGGGTAAGCCTGAATTTGTTTCTGCCGTCAAGTTGGGAAGAGGGAACTTGAGTGTCTTCTCCCTCATGTCTACCACGATGAATGCTCGTTTGTTTTCATATTTGATCTTAATGTTCCTTACTGCATGTCATTGTTGATATTCGAGGTTGCTGTGGTTGGGGAACTCGCTCCTGCTTAGTGTGTCCTTGGCTGCTCCCACTGTCCTCTTTCTCTCTTGTGCTGTCATAAGCCGCCATTTTGAAGGGCACTTCATTGTTGTGGTGTGGAAAGTCTTCAAAGCAGCACAGAAGTTACGTGTGGAGTCAGACAGGCCTGTACAGCATGGCTCTGGGGTCTGTGCCCTGTGAACAGGGAGTGTTGGATCAAAGGTAATCCTCTGTCCTGCATCAGTGCTGGAAGCGGCCAGACAGAGATTTGTGCCTCATTATTTTGAAATGAACAATGAATCGGTGGATGAAACGGTGATACGACCGTTCATCAGCTCCATTTAGACCTCAAATCGTTTTTAGGCCGCGTATTTCCAGATAAACACAGAGTTGTAGCCAGACGTAATAACCCCAAACCCCTACTACTGCAGACTCAACCACGGCGGCACAGGAAACTAGGGCAGTGGCTCCCCCAGCCAGACAGCCCGGAGGGACACGGGGCGGTGTCTGTCCTGTCCTGCCCCAACCCCGACAGCCCAGCCCCGACAAGCCCAGCCCCGACAGCCCAGCCCCGACAGCCCAGCCCCGACAGCCCAGCCCCGGCTGCCCAGCCCCGACAGCCCAGCCCCGCTGCCCAGCCCCGACAGCCCAGCCCCGACAGCCCAGCCCCGACAGCCCAGCCCCGACAGCCCATCCCCGGCTGCCCAGCCCCGACAGCCCAGCCCCGGCTGCCCAGCCCCGGCTGCCCAGCCCCGACAGCCCAGCCCCGACAGCCCAGCCCCGACAGCCCAGCCCCGACAGCCCATCCCCGGCTGCCCAGCCCCGGCTGCCCAGCCCCGGCTGCCCAGCCCCGGCAGCCCAGCCCCGACAGCCCTTCCAGCACCACAGGGAGGTGATGTGTCCCCTCCAGGCGCTGACAGGACAGGACAGGACAAACACAGAGGAAATTTAGGATGACGCCGTGCCTATTTCTTGCCCTTTCATGCCCGGTGATGGCAGGAGGATGTCCCAGCCCCCATCTAGACAAGCTGCGGGTAACCACAGAGGACACCCATGTGTCAGCGCTGGGAACGAGGGCTAGCTTGCCAGGCCACCCCTCCCCCTCCTTAGTCACATTCTCACCAGACTGGCATATGGCGGAGCAGGACTGCCACTCTGCTGGTGCCTGCTGCTCTCCACTGTCTCCATCCCTCTGCGTCCTGGCTTGATGCTTGATAGTGATTGCTGACTAGGATCTGTCTTCTTCGCTTCATCTGTCCTTATTGAATAAAACCCACGTCCTGTGGTGGGAAGCAGACCTGTGTTGCATGGTAGAATGAGTTGTTCCACTGGAGGAGATGTCGATTGAATGCCACACAGGGAGAGAGGTGGTTTTTAATCGAGATGTCTTCATATTCCATATTTGAATATCAGGTCCCTGGGGAGGTATCAGCTGCGGGCGTGCTGTCTCTCTATGGGTACCTGGGTACCCCCTCTCTCTCTCTCTCTCTCTCTCATCTCTCTCTCCTCTCTCCTCTCTCTCATCTCTCTCTCTCTCTTCTCTCTCTCTCTCTCTCTCTCTCTCTCTCTCTCTCTCTCTCTCTCTCTCTCTCTCTCTCTCTCTCTCTCTCTCTCTTCTTTGAGGTCGCTTGGGGGTTTGGTCTCCCTCCAAAATGGCATTTAACTTGCTTTCTCTCATAATTTAACTGCAGCCTCGTAATTCAACTTTCTTGTTCTCTCTCTCTCTCTCTCTCTCTCTCTTCTCTTTTCCTTTCTCTCTCTCTCTCATCTCTCTCTCTCTCTCTCTCTCTCTCTCTCTCTCTCTCTCTCTCTCTCTCCTTCCCTCTCTCGATGTCAGTTTCCACCAGCAGCTGATGTGGAACATATGCCTTTAATGATTCACACTCTGTGTGCGGTCTGCTGTGCTTCACTTCTCCAGGCAAGACCCCTCAATGGGACTCCTGTGTTTTTACCTTGCTTGTCTCATGGAAACTTGGAATTGTTTTATTTATAGACTCTCTCCTGAGTTGGCCAGGCTACTAAAAGTCGTTTCGTGCCAATTCTGATCACTAAAAAGCAGCTATACAGGTAGCTATGGAAGCTTGTGGGATCTTCTTCTGAAACCTTATATGACGTCTGTGCTATTGATGATTTGTGATACTGTAGTTGTTGTGAGACAATTTCAAAACTGTGCTCTCTCTGTCCAACTTCTTATGTAAGACTATAACACTTCAATGGCTTGTCCTTTATGAATTGTTCTAGTGTTCAAATATGTGTAGCAAAGCTAGAATTACTCCACAGTCTAGCTAGCTTGTCTCGTGGTGAATTCCAGTTCCCTACGGAATGCTGAGAATGGAATCATCTCACGGAGGCATGTGACAACGGTGGCCCATCCTCACATCATCACTTGACACAGATTACTTCCTGTTTTTGTTTCATGCCCCTCATGCCGTCCGCCTTGCCATCCAAAACCCTGTTTCCTTTTTTGTTTCCATGCTTTGTTCCCCCCCTCTCTCTCTCTCTCTCTCTCTCTCTCTCTCTCTCTCTCTCTCTCTCTCTCTCTCTCTCTCTCTCTCTCTCTCTCTCTCTCCTCTTGTCTCGCCATCCTCTGCCCCACCCCTCTTCCCGTGCCCTCGTTCGACCCCCCCCTTCCTCCCCCTCATGCGGCCCTCTTTCTCACACACTGCCTCGCATGAAGATAAACTGCCTGGTGCTTGACACTGCAACACCACCGTGTGTGTCTGTATGTGTGTGTGCGTTTGTGTTTGTGCCAATGTACTTGACATGTCTCTGGTGTTTCCACTGTAGGTCAGTGTAGGAGTTGGGAAGCAGTTTCCTGCGCTGGAGTGAGGCAGTGAGTTTATGCAGAGGGACGTTTTCCCTGAATAATACAAGCTTGTTACTAGTGGAGCAGCAGTGGTAGGCGTCATGTCGGGTATATTAGGGTTTATTGTAAAGGGCAGATTTGATGCTAGTCTTGCTGTTAGCACTGCAGTGGTACGCTGTGAGCAAGAGAGCCAAGGGGGTGGAATGAGGTGTCCTTTCCTGACCCATGAGTCCTTACAATACAGGACGAACACTCCCACCCACCCGCCCACCCACGCACACACACCAAGCACACACACCAAGCACACACACGCGCGCTGGACCTACAGACGAGAGGGCGTAGCAGAGACTGAACAGTCTGCAGTTCCTCTTTGGAGCTTTGGGGCGCCTCCTGACAGGATCTTGGCAGCGGGAAACATAAACAACTTGTCCGCGGCGCTGCACAGTCGTAGCCGGCTCTCCCCGTTACCATACATGCACTGCATCGCACGCCGCCAGCTGTGAGGCCCGCAGCGGCGCCTCTTAAAGGGCCGGGCGCTGCAAAAGGCCTTCCATGGCCGCCCAGCTTCTCCACATCCTGCTGTACAGTGCTGTGCTTCCCTGCAGCCCGGTGCTCAGCCTGACAGTGATGTGCGTTACAGCCCAGCTCAGAGACCCCCTCGGCGGTTAAGAACACCAGGCGAGCTCAGCTCGGAGGATGAAAACGGTATAAGAGCCCCAATATGGCTGTTTCTGTTCGCTGAGCGAGCAGAAAAACAAGGCATCCGAAATGTGATGTCGCAGGCTGGGATACGACGGGAGGAAGTCCAGCCCTGTAACCCGGTATGGGAGACAGGGTGTGGAGGGGCTCCCATCTCATAAAGTTGCCGAGAGCCAACGCACGCACACACGCTTGCATACGAACACGCACGCATGTGCACCCACAAGTGCACACACACACAGACACACACTCTCTCACCCTCCTCCTCTTTCTCTGTTGTCCCCGTGCAGCACAGTACTGTATTGTGTGAGCACGTCCCTGGTCTGTGTCCAAAGCCAGAGAGAATCCAGATCGCTGGAACAGAGAGCCAGTGCTGAGCAGGGCCGGAGAGGGCTGGAGCTGTTTTATGGAGCGATAGACTTCCCAGCCAACAGGGGCCTCTAGGCGAGGCCAGGCTTTCTGTAGCAAGAGAGAAGGGGAGGTGTGTGAGTGTGTGTGTGGGGGCAGTAGGGCAGAGGCTGGATCGTTTGATCAGTCCAGAGAAGGTTCTGGACGGCAGGCAAGACCGAGGCCTGCCTTGGCAGCGTGACTCCATGTCGTAACAACTGGTAAAGGCATTTGCTCGGCTTTTAATAGTCCAGCGTCTCCACAACATCGTCCAAATGCACTATTCTCATCTCCTAATCATTCTGGGTAGAGGGATTCAATGAAAAGGGGAGAGGAAAGGGGAAGGGGAGCAGATTGAATTCAGCAGGCATAGTCTTGCGAATCTTTGGGAGTTGCTTCTGGTTTTTCCAAGGTTGCTGGAGCGGCTGTGCCAGCTACACAGTCTGCTCCATTTGTCTCATTTGCTGCCCTATTGAGAGAGTCTGTGCTGCTCGAACAGGCTGTAATACATCATGATGTTTGGACTCCAAGCTTTTTTACAGTGTTGAGT